>NC_092518.1:18769733-18829733 GCF_047511675.1 Marmota flaviventris | reverse complement strand
TTTTTTTTTTTATGTTTTTGAGACAGGGCTCACTAAATTGCCAAGGCTGACCTAGAACTTTAAATCCTCCTGCCTCAGCCTTCTGAGTAGCTGGGATTACAGGCATGTACCACTATTTCTAATCTTGATGTTTGATTATGTTAATCTCTACTTATGTGTTTTCTAGACCCAGATGCATAAAAAAATCAGAATGATGAATGTGCTATTTCATGACATGCAATACACACAGGATCTAGAAATTACTTATTCTGCAGAGTTAACAGAGTAAGGGTTTGTGCATAGGGAGGGAAGGCAGACAGGGGGAGAAGGGAAAACGTATGGTCCGTTGTAAATGGTCAATCTATCACAGATGGGAGGGAAAAAAAGCCCTCAGAGTGTAGCAAATATGCAAAAACACACCTAAGGGAATGCATTTTACATTTCCTGGGCCAAAGGCTGAACAACCAGCTAAGGTCTTATCTTCTTGGGGATAAAAGCATAAGAACATTGGTCTTGCCTTGATTGCTCTTTAATCCTCTGGACATCTTAGCTTCTCACTAGCCTCCTGTTCTCACAGCCCATGCTATTGTTTTAGGGACAGTTCTGACCACTGTAAACAGTTGTAATTGTAGCTGGTCCAGAATCAGTTGTGAAGGTAACAGCTGTGCTATAAACAGTTCTTGGTGAGGGCCTTATTGTTCTGTCATGGGCCACTGGTAACTTCTGGATAGAAGATAGAAATAAGATTGTGCCTTCCTAGAGCCTAACATTAAGGCAAGCCTCCTATGACACCCTTTCTCTTTTGCACTCTGGAGAGGGATATAGCTATAACAATTCCAGGGGCTCTTGGTCTTCCTTGGGTTCTATGTTTGTTCATGGGTGGTACACATTCCCTCTCCATTTGCATGTCATGTCCGTGTAGATGTCATGCCCCAAGATGGTGAGTTACATTTTTTTGTGGAGAAAAAGTTTAACATTTTTGGTTAATCCAAATCAAATAGGTATTCAAGCAAAATAGTAAAATAATAAATAACCATATATTTAGTGTAAACTTAATGTAAGACACTGTACAACAGATTATGAGAAACAGAAGCTTAATGTAGGCACTGCACTTTAAAGGGTTTTATTAGTGCACTACTGCCATATAACAAATTGCCCAAGATTTAGTGGCTAAAGACAACACACATTTATTTCTCAGTTTCTGTGATACAGAAATTTGAACATGGCTTAACTGGGGACCTCTGGCTCCAGAGCTCTCACAGGCTACAATTAAGGTCACATCCAGATTGCTGTCTCATTGGAGTTCTGGACTATGGAAGAATCAGCTTCCAAGTTTTCTCTTGTGGACTCCTTCCTCTTAAGTTGTTGGACAGAGTCCTCAGTTCTTCACCATGTGGTAACTCACAATATGGCAGCTGGTTTTCCTCAGAGTGAGTAAGCAAGACAACCCAAGAAAGTGCTTAAGACATAAATTGCAATCTTTTGTAACTTAATCTTAGAAGTGATATTGCATTCCTTTTGTTGTATTCTACTTGTTAGAAGAGAGCTATTGGGTCTAACTCATACTCAAAAGAAAGGAACTACTGCATAAGTGAATGTCAAGGGGCAGAAACTATTAGGTACCATTGTAGAAAATGGCTATCAAGGAGGGCCACTTTTTGGGAAAGAGCTCATTAACTTAGTGTGATATTCCTAAGACACAGGGAAAGCTAAGGCCTTAATAAATCTGAGAGAAAGCAAAAAAGGGATGCTAAAGGCAGATTTTTAAATGACTGTTTATCATCAAATCCATTATCCAAGGAAAATCTATTAAGGAAAATTCTGTACCAGATACATTTTTTTTTGGCTGCACTGGATATAATGTTTGTATAAAATGGATATGGTTTGGAATCTAACCTATCAGATACAATCTAAATATTAAAGCAGGGGCTGGGGGTATAGCTCAGTGGTAGAGAGTGTGCTTAGCATGTCTAAGGCCTGGGTTCAATCCCCAGCACTTAAATAGATATTAAAGCAATCCAGCTATTTAGAGAACCAATCACAAAGTCTGAAATACCAGTGTTTTCAGGGTATAAGGGTTAGTGCCCTTTACCTTCTTGAATTATATGAAGTGATAAACTGTACTCTCTCTGGGATGAGCCAGTGTAATTTTGTCTCTTGGAATCCTGAGGACTATGGTGTATTACATTCCAGGATATATCAGTGACACTCTGTAACTAGAATTTTCCATCAGCTTAATCAGAATTGATCATATATCTTGAAACTTTAACTGGTAGATCACCAAAATAGCTGCTGTCCCTTCTTTTCAACTCTTTTCCCTGATCAAAGATTTAAGGACTATCCAAGGGAAGTAAGGGGTGCCAATGTTCTACCATATTTAGCTATTTTAACACTGGTTTCCCTTTTCTACCATGATTAATATCAAGGTTCTGAGGAAACTAATAGTCACAAGAAAGAAATACCTACTTAAAAACGGCTGGAGACTTTTGTCAGACTATGTGGCCTAAATGAAGCCATTAATAAATATAAGCTTAACCGAATTCAAATTCTCCTAAGATTTAGCCAAATTTGGGAAGATTGAAATAAAAATGACTGGAGAAAGAGGCTTTCTCTAGAAAGACATGGTCCCTTTAGGGTTCTTCTTTATAAGGGTGGCCAAGCACTGATCACATTGAGTGATTCTCAAATGATGGGTTACTTGCTAGAAGAAATAAACAGATATTTGATTATCTTATGTTTTGTATCATTCGTTATTAAGGCCAAATCTAGCCTGCTGTTATTTTGTCAATAAAGTTTTAGTGGAATATAACCATGCCCATTTGTGTCTGTACTGCCTATAGTTACAGTGGTGGAGTTGAACAGATTCAAGGGAGACCTTCTGCTACTCAAAACTAGAAATTTTGCTATCTGACCCTTTACAGAAAAAAGTCTGTCAACTTCTGGTACTGAGGGTACAAAAGATGTACATCATAGTTGGGTGGGGTAGCACAGGCCTGTAATCCCAGCTGCTCAGGAGGCTGAGGTGGGAAGATCAGTTGAGCCCACAAGTTTGAGGTCAAAACAATACTCCCCAAATCAAAAGATAGATATCCTATTATTTTATCCTCACAACAATCCCATAAGTTAAACAGAAGAAGCACCATACCCATGAGAAAGGCAGACCAGAAAGGCTTTTTCAGCAACGCCTCGCATCTAGCTCATGCTGTTTTCTGTAAATGCTCTTTATAAAGGGGCACAAAGAGAAACTCTTATTCTCCTACTCCCCAGCCTGCGTGATTTATCTTAAAAATTGTCAAAGGTCTCCTAAGCATACTCTTATAACAAGATTTTCTGCCTTTGACTCAAGCAACTGAAAGTCTTCAGTTAGTGTTGATATAGGATGCTGGACTAAATTTACTCATCTTTTGTGTGTGTTAAATGTTGATGCTAGATCATGTAAGACAAAATGTTCTATTTTATATGTGTTTAAATTTGCTCTCATAAAAATCTGAATCATTATTTTGGGATTTTTTCCTTTGGCTCTTCTTAGATGAAATGTAAATGAAAATGGAGAAGATGGGAAGAGCACATTAGCAAACATCCTAGTGCACATCCCAGAGTCTTCCCAAAGAAATGTATAATCTTAAGAAATGTGTAATATTAAGAAAAACCTGAGCTGGGGTTGTGGCTCAGTGGTAGAGTGCTTGCCTGGCATATGTGAGGCACTGGGTTCAAAAAGTAAAACACACACACACACACACACAAAACTTAAGAGAAACCCTTATGTGCTATTTAGAAAACGCTTCTATCAGGGCATTCTTTTGAGAGAACCTGTTAGTACCTAGATCTCAATTTCCATGTTTAAAATGTACACTTTTAACTGACAAGAAAGAATTCCCATACTGCCCTGCATAATTTTCAATATCATAATCCTCTAAGTGTGTGTGTATTTTTTCTTTTTTTCTTTTTGGTGCTGGGGATGGAACCCAGGGCTTCATGCATGCTAGGCAAGCACTCTACCATTGAGCTATACCTCCAGCCAATGTATACTTTTAAATGTTTATTCCAAAAGTAATTATCAAATAGGCCTTGTTGATTTGCAAATTGTTGTTATCTATTTAAAGCTATATCACATTTATGACTCAACAATTAAAAAAGGAAAGCCATGTGTATCTTACAGTTCTTGTTTAAATCACTGAATTCTCTCAGGCCTATAACCTTGTTTGGCAGCCTCTAGGCCCTCATTTTGCAGATGGAAGCAGGGAGCTTCAGGAGAGGCAAGTAGTAGAGGACAGGAGAGAATGCCTAAACTGTAATCTCACAGAAGAAGCAGATGTTCCTGATGCATGGTAGCTCATGCCTGTAATCCCAGTGGCTCAGGAGGTGGAGGCAGGAGGATTACAAGTTCAAGGCCAGCCTAAGCAATTTAGTGAGACTGTGTCTTAAAATTAAAACAAACAAACAAACAACAATAACAAAAAAGGGCTGGAGATGTGGCTCAGTGAGTGCTTAAGCATTCCTGAGTTCAATCCCTGGTACCAAAAAAAAAAAAAAAAAAAAAAAAAAAAATTCACAAATGCAAAAAAAGAAAGGCTTTTTCTAACTGCTATCATGCATGCATGCATCACTACATGAAGTAGTATCCTTTCCCTAAAACAATAGGACCATCTACACAGTGGATTCATCTAGACAACACTAGTGAACAGGGTTGTTATGAATACTGACTGCATCATTATTGTAGCTTTTTCTTGCATGCTTTATCCAAACTTAAAATGCTCTTTAACTAATATCCTCATGTCTATCACCAAATGACCATCTTGTTCGCTGTGTTTGGCTTCTCTACTTGTTCATTCAACAAGTATTTATTGACTACTGACTGGGTTTCATGTAGAATTTGGGATGGGGGAGGGGAGGAATAATTAAAAAATAAAGATAAGTAAATGCTCTACAATTTGATGTACACACAGAAGCATGAATTATTCATTCATTTGACAATTATTTGTTGAGTGAATACTGTATTTCAGATACTGTTCTAAGTCCCAGGGATATAGCAATAGACAAAACAGACAAAACTGCTTGCCTTCATGAAGCTTAGGGTCTGATATTACTATAGATATGATTAACATTAGGAGAAAAATCCATTAGAGACAATGTAAAAGAACATACACTCTTTAGAAGAAAGGCAGAAGAATGGCAGAAGTCTGAGTTGCTTTTATTACTGCAATACAGCAAATAGATTACAACTCAATTATTTTGAGAACAGATTATAGCCTATTTATGTAATTTTTAAAGTCTAAATAAATTTAGAGGAAATGAATCAGGCTTGAAGTATGGTGTTACTGCTACCCTCAAAATAGCCTATCTATTGGCCTTGAATTTTAAAATATGTCTCACTCCAAAATACATCAAATACAACATACAGCTGCCATCTGTCCTATAGTCATAGTAGGCGTCCCTTTCATTCACAAGTGGAGCCAGCAAAGGGGGGAGGGACTTGAGATGGAGAGAGGATAAATTCCACTTGTGCTATTAAAAAAAAAAATAGAACAGTGAACCCAGTGGTTGAAAAGTGAAGATAAAAAGAAGAAAACAGTAATCTTGCTATAGAAACCAGAGAATTACGTTCTTGCTCTCCCCCTACTTTTTTTTTTCTTTGCTTTCACACTGTACAAACTCTAGCACCCTGAACAACTCACTCTCCTGCTATTTCCAGCACTTTAAAGAAACTTTTCAACATTTCTGCTTGACACATTTTTTCAACAGGGAGGTGAAGACAATAAGTAAACAGGTAGTGAAGGGCTATTTAGAGAGCTGGTCAGTCACAGTAATAATAAAGGGAAAACCCCCACCTGAACAGAACATCCATCCTATGTGCGGCAGCCGCAGACGGCACATGACCTCTGACAAACAGTTTTCAGAGTAATTTTAATGCTACTCTGGATTTAACTTGACTAACTGGTAGCAATTGAGCACATCTTTTTTTCTTTCTTTTTTTTTTGTGGCAGCAGTTATCTAAAATGCTACAATAACAGCATCAAAAGTAGAATGGTGGAAGATTGGTTTTCCATTGTGCTGCTGAACTGGCATAATGCCCACTTTAAAAGCAATTCGCTGCTCATCACTGAAATCTGGCAGACACGACACTAAATGCCTTGAGGGAAAAAAAAGGACTTGAGAAGGGGGAACCCACTCCAACCACCACCAAAGGGGGAAAGAAGGAGCGCCACAGATGAGGAATCTGGGTGAGAAGAGAAAATTGCCAAATAAAAAGTTTAGCATTGCATGCAGACTCCCAACAGGCTGTACTTAATTTGCTAGAAGAAGATTTTGTCTACAGGTCTGCATTAGTAACAGCAGAACAAAACAAAAGCAAAATATATATTTATGTCTGTCTATTGTTCTGATGAAGCAAAAACCCAATGAGTTCCATCAATCATTTGTCAAACATGTCTTCCCCGTTTTATTTACCACCAAATATAATGAGTAAATATGTGATAATAAAACTCTTCTTTTTATATGGACATATACAATTTTTCCTCCTGCTAAATACAGGTAATGATTTAGGAAGCTTTCAAAATGTCTTTTTACTGTCAATAAAACTAATTCTATTCCCATTTTCATGTGAAAAAAAAAAGGCTTTACAAATGAAAATTCAAATTAAAATTCTGATTATAGTGTAGTGTGACAACACCTGTATTTATAATTTTACTGTCAGCTAGCTTGTACTGTTTAACAATAGCTCGAAGTAGAAAAGTAATTGGAATTTGTCTGTAACATGCCAGATGACGGCATTGGGAGCTTTGCTACACTACAGCAAATTTGGTTTGATGGCAAAATAACCTCAAAGAGATTTCTACAAATCAAAGTTTACTGGGGTTGGAGGGGGGAAAAGTCTTGCAGGTATTGGACCCCTTCTTGGATTTGAGGAATCTAAGCATTTGCATCTGATGAGTAAAGACTGTTCTGATCCTGACTCGTGCTTCTATCATCTACCCTGCAGCCTCTCACACAACACAGATGTAATTTAGTTTCTAGAGTTACTCTAGAAAAACAAAGATCTAGGTAAATAAACAACAACAATGCCCTGTTGTTTCTAAACAAACCAATGAGTAAATTAGCTATAAACTTAGCAGAATTGGGTGGGATGAGAGATGCATCAAGGGAAGGGAAACATCTTTGGGGCCTGAAGAGTACAGACATGGGGTGGGGTGAGACCTTGTTGAAAATAAAAAACAGGATGCCTACCTTTTACCAAAGGTGGCATAGTTAGGAGCACTGAAGATGTTTATTGTATACATTCATTTTCAATAACCACTGATAAATAATATAGGTACCCACACAGATGCCTAAGATTTGCTATTTATCAAAAGATTAAGAGAAAACTTACACATCCCACTTACACTTTTACTGGAGCAATATGGAGAAAAAATTATTTAAAGCAGTGTTCTGCTGTCAACTTGAATCTTTCAAAACTTATAAACACATGCTAATCTCCACACACAACTTGCCTTACTCTAGTCTACAAGTGAAAAGCCCATCTTTTTCATTATCCTAAAGATGTAAAAAAAAAAGAAGCCACATACAAAAGAAAAACAGAATGACAGTGATGTTTTAGTTTACACTAGATATGGCAACACACACAAACTGTCAAAACTATGGAATGAAAAAAGCTGTTATCAAGCAACTGTCAAGAGAGTCCTCTGAGATTTGGAAATCTTGTGTTTATTGTAACTACTGCACATTACACAAAGAAAGAAACATCCCTCTTCTCGCTCTTGCTGTTAAATATCATGCAAGAGAACACAGGCTTCTCCCTTAGTATTTAGATTAATTTTTCTTCCTCGTGTGTAATTCTGTGTTTGACAAAGCTGCTCCCCTCCTCCTAGGTTTTTTACAGTATGGTCATAGTTCAGAGAGAAACTTGAGGTTACATCAAACATTTTTTCATTTTGAAAACCACCCCTGCCTCATTTCATGTTGTTAACTGGTTGTCTATCCCACAAGAGTGGAATCTGTTAACATCAAAATGCAGAGTCTTCACCTGAATGATTTTTCTGATTTAGTTCTACAAAGAGAAGCACAGAGTTGAAAAGACATAGACACTTACCATAAAATGATTTTAATTTGTGATTCTCTCTCTCTTTCTATCTCCCTATTAATGGATACAACAGAGAAACCCAAATCCCTAAAGGGAAATTACCATCTTATAAGGAGATGAAATGGAAAAATACAGGGTCTAAATCCCTTCTATGATGCATGATATTAATGATGTGCAGGTTTCTTCCCCATCCCAAACTCAAGGGGCCAAATGTCCCTTGTAATCTCACTGGAATCTGTACATTTCATTATATGTGCCAAAGTGGCCTTTTCACGTAACCACAGAGGCAGCACCATTCACAGTCCAACTCTTTAATTCCTGCTCTGAGGCCCACGGGACCCTGCTTGGCCAACTGCAGGGCATCACCTCATGGATAATGGCAGCAGCTGCCCCTTGATAAATGTAAGTGAAAGCACTCTTCAGGTGTTTTCATTTTTACTTTTCATCATTCTTTTAGATGCAGAATATGTGCCTTCTGACATTACTCAGGATGGGGAAAAAGTGGACAGCAGAACCCTTATTATAAGCATAAATGCCTAGATTCACATGAACCATTGGTCAAATCAAATCACAAAATACATTTTTGTAAAAAAAAAATGGTTAGCAACACATGGGCTGCTGACAGAACAACAGTCATCATTCCAGATCACAGAGATTCCACTGAATTTACTTTTGTACATTTTGCTGGCATCCTTCCCTGTTTGGAGAACTAATAACTTCAACACATTATCAATGGATATGTCGTGGCCATCTCGGTGATGTAGAAAAGAAATAGTCAACATGTCTCCAGTGGATCTTGGCTCTAAATAGGTTATAATGGTTACTCAACGATTAGAACATACTTATTTTAGGTTTCAGTGACCTGGTATGACTCAGTCAGCAATGGATAGGTCGAATTTTAACCTGAGGTAAAAATGGTTTAACAGCAATGTCAATTTTATAAATGAAGATGACTGAATAGTAAAGAAAATCTAAGCTCTAAGACACTTATGTAATCTTTTGTAATTTTAATAATCAGTGAATTATTATTAATTTTTAATAATTAATAAACATTAAAAGAGGAACACTCATGTGCTTTATCACTTGCATTTCTTAATCCTATTTTAGGGTACGTAGCCAATTTACATTCTTTTTGTGATATTAAATCATTTTTCAATGCAATTATTATAATACCAACCAGTTTCTGCTAATAAAATTTTATTTGAAGTAAACAGAAATTTTGCCTCTTGGTTTAAAGACATTTCACCAAGTTTTATGTGGAAAAAAGAACCACATGTGTTTGAAGTTATGAAAAATGGACCACTGAAGAAGTTTAGGGAAATCTATAACAAAAATGGGAACATTATATATACACAATTTACAAATCAGGAGCATTGCACATGTAGTAGTTAAGCTTAAAATGTTATCTAGAGCCAGACTGTTTGGGTTTAATTACTGACTCTGCCATTAACTTGCTGTGTTACCTTGAGCAGTTTTCTTAACCTCTTTATATTTGTAATTACTCATCTGTAATGTAGGGACAACAAAAAGTTTCAAATTCATAGGGTTGTTGTGAGAATAAACAAGTTAAAATATGGAACATGCTTAGAATAGTGTTTGGGTTTAGTGTCCAACAAGTGTTAACTATTAGTATGACCATACTTTTTATAGTTTGAATCACGGGTCTCATCTAGAATTTCACCAAAAAGAAAAAAAAATCCTGTCAGATTTAACCTGGGTGAAATCTGAGTAATGCGTGAATAAAGACCCTTGCAAACCTCCTATATAAAAATTTTGAGGATTTTGGATTTCATGAACATTCAGATGATAATACAAACAGCCTACAATGAAAATCTCCAATTTCTGTTTAAAGACGGCACACTAAACATATATAGTTAGCTTTGAAAATGCTTAAATCCTCACTAAAATTATAGTAAGGGTTTATTTTAAGGCATAATGAACTCTAAGGAAGAAGGAAGAGAGGAAATTTACCTAACAAATCTTAGCAGAATTCCAGGGCGGGGTTGTGGCTCAGTAGTATAGTGCTAGCCTAGCATGCATGAGACACCGGGTTCGATCCTCAGCATCACATAAATATAAAATAAAGATATTGTGTCCACCCAAAACTAAAACATAAATATTAAAAAAAAAATCTTAGCAGAATTCCAAGCTGGCAGTGTGAACAGCTGAAAGGGGACCTGGTTTACTCCACAGAACTCCTCAGGGTACCCCAAGCAATCTCCAACAGTATGGGCCAAGACTGGTTGGAAGTATACTTAAGAAACAGACCTGCTCCTCCATTCTGGTGAAAAGCTTATACTCTACTGAGGGTCTCTGAGCTGAGGGGCAAGCAGGCACATTGTGCCAAGACTGGGTGTGGACACCAGAGCTCCCTACCCCCTGATGCTGGCAACAGGCTAATCTTCTCCAGGGAGGAGATGGGAAGACCTTTTCTGAGTATTCTGACAAGTCTATGAGAAAAGACCTCAAGTTACTAACAGGTTATATCCACGAAAAAAGAACTTTTTAGGAATAATAAAATGTTCTTAGAAATTAAAGGCGTTAGCTGGGTGCAGTGGTGCATAATTATAATCCCAGTGGCTCCGGAGGCTAAGGCTAGAAGATCACAAGTTCAAGGCCAGCCTAGGTAACTTAGTGAGACACAGTCTCAAAATAAAATATAAAAATGGTGGGGGTTATAGCTCAGAGGTAGATGGCTCCTGGTTCAATCCCCACTACTGCATATACACACAAAGAAATTGAAGGCATTAATAGAAATTTTAAAAATAATAATTGGAAGGGAGGAAATAAAAGAAGAAATTCAAAACATTTTCAAGAACTAGAATGCCTAACTTTCTAGATGTAAAGAGCTCACCAAGTAGACAGCATCATGAATGAAAACTGTCTCTGACAAAACACACCATCATGAATGTATCCATGCACTGGGTGCAAAGGAAATCCTAACACGTTTCTAAAATGGAAAAACTAATGTAAGAAGGTTATTCATATAAAGGATTAGGAATCAGAAAAGCTTTTAACTATACATCAGCAACACTAGAAAAGATCACAGAACAATATTTCCAAAATTATGAGGAATGTTGAGTTTCAGTTTAGAATGCTATGTCTATTCATTAGGTATGAGGTGGATTAAGGACAATTTAAGACAAGTAAGGTCTCAAAAAATCATATTATGTCCTCTATCTCAGGAAGCTACTGGAAGATGTCCTTTACCTCTCCTCCAAACAGGGACAGTAAACAAAAAAGGCACACAGTCTCTGTCTCCGTAAAAGAGGCTGACAACAGTGGCATTGGAACTTGCTTATTTCAGAAATAAATGATATGTGAAGGCAGTCTCCAGATGATGGTAAAGTAAGATCTTCAGGATAACTCTGCATCAGGCCACATGGGCCATCAGTCCAGAATATCCAATATGTGTGAAGTGGTTGAAAGCCAAGTTTAGAAAAGCAGGGAAAGAGCTGGTATGTATCAACACTGCTAATCTACCAGAATCATGTGACATCTGCCTGACAAGCATGGAGGTGAGGTGGGAAACGTACCATGTTTGGTGGGCTGTGGGTAGGGAGCAAAGGCAGCCTTTATAGGAAATAACAGGATGATACACTCTGTGCCTGTTATTTAGAGATAAAGAGGGGAATACTAAAAAGGACAGTGGAAGGAGTTACAAGTGGTTGTTTTAAGGACAAGGAAAAGGGACTGCTTTTTGTAACAAGCCTACTTAACTTTGAATTCTTGGGGTCACAGGGCTTTGTGAAGAAGGCTGGTGTTTGTGAATTATGAAAACTTTTATTCATTGGCATTGGGGATTGAACCCAGGGGTGCTTTACCACTGAGCCATATCCCCAGCCCTTACTTTTTATTTGGAGACAGGGTGTCCCTAAGTTGCTTAGGGCCTCACTAAATTGACAAGGCTAGTCTCAAACTTGCAATCCTCCTGCCTCAGCCTCCTGAGTTGCTGGGATTACAGGTGTGCACTACCATACCCAGCTCCAAAAAGCATGCTACGTCAGTGCTCCACCACTGAGCAACACCCCCAGTCTAATTACAAACTTTTAAAGGTAACTTTTATATATTACAGGGTGTTGAATTATTTTGAAAACTGGGCATGTTCATTATGAACACTTTACTGTGATGAACTGAGGTTATGGCTTTGTGTATAGGGGAGGGCAGGGGAGAGGCTGATAAGAGTGGCAATGGAACATGCTTTCTTAAAACACTCCCTGATTTCAGTTTGCTTTGGAGCCACATTGCCTTCCCCAAATGGCCAAGGGATGCTTTTCTGGGTGACTCTCTAGGACAGAGTTTCTGAAGGGGTTTTATGCAAAGGATCCCTGTGGCAGTCTTTATACTAAAGCCCATGGACCTGATCTAGAAGATATGTATATATTTACTGTGGTGATGAGAACCAAACCCAGGGTCTCATGCATGCTATGCAGGTGCTTCACCAGAGAGCTACAATCCTAGCTCTCAAAAGTGTTTTTAAATAGGTGAAATAAAATACACAAGACTGCAAAGTGTTTATCCAGGAAATATTTGGGCAGCTTTAGTGGCTTGTAAAAGTGACAGGAACACTTTGGCTATCTAGCTAGCTTTCTTGGGGTCACTGGGCTTTGTGAAGAAGGCTGGTGTTTATTATGTGAATTATGAAAACTTTTATCATCATTCATTCATTCATTCATTCATTGGCATTGGGGATTGAACCCAGGGGTGCTTTACCACTGAGCCACATCCCCAGCCCTTACTTTTTATTTGGAGACAGGGTGCTTCAGGAATTATATATACTCAGTATAATGCAATTATACTGAAATATTCATCACAGTATTAAAAGAACATATTTGTAGTATTGTAATATATGTTCTTATTAAGGCATTACAGATAAGATCTAGCATCACAGCCACTGAAATTTCAAAGGAATACGAGTAAAAGTGGTTTTTTAGATATCTGCAATAATTGTCATGTGATCTGAAAATATCCTTGACTTGGTGACAAAGTCATACATATTGCCAGTACCAAGGTAGTTTGAAACCTCCATCCATATTTGAAGGGTATGCTAAATTCCAGTTAGAGATTAGTGAAAATAAAGATGTAACTTTTTCTCTATTCTGGTTCACAGACCCCCTAGTTCTAGAGCAATAGTTCTCAAAGTGTGGGCCTGGATTTCTGGGGAGAGTCCCTTTCATTGTTCTCGAGATCAAACCTTTTAAAAAATTATATTGAGATGCTACTGGCCTTTTTCACTCTCATTCTCTCATAAGCATACAGTGGAGTCTGCAGAGGCTACATGTTATGTACTGTTGCCATAGACTGAATGCAGAAGTACATATGAGAAATCAGCTGCCTTCTCTCAAGCCAAAGATTAAAAAGATTTGCAAAAATGTACAATGCACTCTCCTCACCATTTTTTTTTCCTGGTTTAGGAAACAGATTTATTTCTCATAAAACAGGTTTCTATATTAACATGTAATGAGTTTATTATTATTTTAAAGTGAATTTAATAAACCTCTGCTCCACATCAATAACACAGCTGGCTTTTAATAAATTCGTTTTGCAAAGATCAAGAGGCTTCTTTCATTGTGCCTAGAAAAATCATTGTTACGTTTACTGTTACTGGTGTCCTTTGACTTAATGAAATACTGTCTAGGATATCCTCAGCTCTGGCAGAGGGGCCCCAAGCCCCTCTTCACCAGCTTACACTAGTCCAAAAAGAGCATTTTTCTACCTGCTAACTTTGGGCCAGTTACTTTCTTATTGTGGGGCTGTCCTGTGTCCACTGTAAATATATTCACTAGAGTCCAGTAGCAGCCTTCCTGCTGCCTGTAGTTGGGACAACAATGTGTATAGACTTTGCCAAATGTCCCCTGGAGAACAAAATCATCCTGGTTGACAATCACTGCCCTCCATGTACTTATACAGGATGACCATTCCTCTGTTAGAAAACTCACTTTTCACATGTGCCAAATAAACACCAGGACTCTTCTCTGGGGTAAGATTTTTCCTGTTATGGAATTCATGGGTAACTATCTTTTTTTTAAGTGAGGATTAAACCCAGGGTGTTTTACCACCAAATTACAGCCCCAGACCTTTTATTTTATAATTTTTTTTGACAGGATCTTGCTAAGTTGCTGAGATTGGCCTCAAACTTGTCAACCTCCTATTTCAGCCTCCCAAGTCGCTGGGATTTTAGGAGTGCACCACTACCCCTGGCTGGGTGACTACTTTTAAAAATAAAATACTGGCTCTCCTGGGTGGATTTACTCTCCTGGGGATTTACTAAGAAAAAAGAAAACCAGAATAGTGTTGCACAATAAGCTATCCAAGAGGATTTGTGCCTGTAGGGGGAAAAAACAGTTTAAATGCTGGATTCATGATGTCATTGCTCTGAACAAGGGCTAAGAACTGGAGGTATACCCCACGAGAGGGAATAATAACCTAATTGGGGCAAAAGGTTCTAATGAGGGAAGTCGAACATGCAGGTTTGCTTTTGGTCAGCAATAGCAGCCATTACAATGCAGATGGTTACCCAATAAAGATGGTGGTTCCCAGGGAGGCCTTCTGACTGAGAGAGATCATGGAGAAGTCAGCTGAAAATAAGAGGGGAGAGACTGACTGCCTTTCTTGTTTTTTTTTTTTTTTTGGTGTGTGTGTGTGTAGTGCTGGCGATTGAACCCAGGGCCTTGTGCATACGAGGCAAACACTCTACCAACTGAGCTCTATCTCCAGCCCCCAAGTCTGCCTGCCTATTTAGAGAATGACTATATTGTAGGCAAGTGGAAAAGGCTGGAGAAGAAGCAGGTTCCTGCACACTCCATTTGTGGGTAACTCTGGGAAGAGGGAGAACCCACTGGAGAAGCACCATGACAAAGGTCAAGAAAGGACCTGTTGACTGGGGTAGTTCTAGTGTGGATATAGCCTGAAGCTAGTGTGGACAACCTAGAAGGCTCAGATCCAAGTACAAAACTTGGAAAAAGTTTCTTAATGTGATCATGGATTCCATCAGACCTGCCAACAGACCTTACCTATACTTATCTCAGGCAAAAATCTAAGCTTCTTTGTCTAGGGTCCCTTCTCTAACATCTAGGCCAGAACTGTCTAATGGAAGGAATATAGATCAGGAACTGGGTGCTTTGTCAACTATACCAGCTAATTATCACTAGGTATGATAACTATTGATGAAAAAAGTAGGAGTCATCCTGTAAGCTTGTTGGCTTTTATAAATTTTTTGGTTTCTTAGAAAAGGTCATTGATAAAACACTCTCATCTTGTCAGAAATGAGGCAGAAAGGGATCAATCCAGTCATTGGTTTGATAAGCAGAGTAATCTATACATCTGTGGCAGCTCAGTCTGTGGAAAACCATTTCTGGACTGTTGTTTTCCTTCCTCATCCACATAGTAAGTCCCAAGCAATTATTTTGTACAAGGTGATGCTGTTAGCCTTTCTCAGGGATTCAGAATTAGAATGGAGAACAAGAAAGAAGTCCTTTTTCAGTTCTGGTTGCTGGCCTTACATAACGAATAAATTTGGGAACTGCAGGGTGAGTATATTCTGTTCAATGTGCGCCCCTGTTCCCACCCCAAAGAAGAGAAAGTCCCTCTACCACAAGGTAGAAAGGGAACAATGAGCTAATGTGTAAAAGAGGAGCTGAGATGGGAGATGAAAATGAGGCCAGGTGGCTGCCCAGACCTCGAAGTCAGCTTCATTCCCAGTCCTGGGTTCCAAGAGTCCTTGGATCCTTAAGATGAAGTCTTTCCCACTCAGGATAATTTCTGATATGTTTATCTAAAACTCCAAGTACAGTGGTGGTCCACCAAAACCAGGTAATCAGAAAGAGGTAGGAGAGAAAGGTAAAGAGGTCAGAAAAGTCATCAGTATTCTTATTGTAGATACGACACCCACTCACAATTTTCCTTAAATTCTTCCAAATATTTTAATCACATTTTTAAAGTTCTAGCAACTTTAAAAATTAAACCCTTCACAATGGGTTTCCTTTTTCATGAAATCTCTCCTCTAATTACCTTTTCAAATCCTGAATACTAGCCAGGTACAGTGGTGCACACCTATAATCCCAGTGGCTCGGGAGGCTGAAGCAGGAGGATGGTGAGTTCAAAGCAAGCCTTAGCAACTTAGCAACTCAGTGAGACCTTGTCTCTAAATAAAATGCAAAATAGGGCTGGGGATGTAGCTCAGTGGTTGAGCACCCCTGGGTTCAATCCTCAGTAAAAAAAAAAAAAAAAAAAAAAAAAAAAATCCTGAATACTACGTTGGTCCACTAGTAGGTAGCAAGGTGAAATAGTAATACTAAAGGTAGGGAGAGAAATTCATCCTTTATATTTTCTAAGTCATACTAGTGAAAGCTTAAGGCAATGAAAATTTTGATTTACTGACAATGACAGTGCTTATATGATTATGATTAGTAACTGCAAACCTGCCATTCTATCCTCACATTGCTTAATGTATATCTATCTGCGCGTGTGTGTGTTTGGAGGGATAAAAACAGATTCACAAGTGCTTGGCAGGGTGTAGGTTGGTAACACTGCCATGAGGAATTCAATAATTGGTGAAAGACAGTATGAGGCAAAGAATGCTCCTGAAACCTGCCCATGCTACGATTTGTTATTTAGCACTAGCTACATGACACTCACTGTTGTATCTCATTGGAAGTGATAAACCCACCAATCTGAATATACTCTAGTAGAGGTTGAGTACATTTGCTCATCAAAAGAAGCCAAATCCCTATTTGTAACTTCAATGAGCAGGAGGTAAGAGATGGACAAACTGGTTTCATTCACTGACACTTGAGTACAGGACAGTTGGTTATAAATGTGTCAGGTGTGAGGGGTGTCCCTGGTTTCATAGGATTCAGAGCAGAGACTCTTCTAACTGTCGGGTATCACACAACAGAGAGGCTCAAGATTAAACAGACTCATCAAAGTTTTCACACATTAACCCTAATCTAGTAGCGTCTATCTAATAACCCTTTGCCCATGACCAGGAAAGATATGTGTTGAAATCATAGGTCAGCCACCAAGGATCATGGACCTCTGGACTAATTTATGCATATATCACTTTGTGTGTTGATGGCACCCTAAATGCACGTGTTACATTAATTATGGAAAAAATGAACAACTCGTGAAAATTGAAGGGAGATCAGGAGAGGAAAGGGACTAGGGGAAGGAGAAAGAGAGGGAAGGAGAAACACTGGGGAGAGATACTGGCCAAATTATATTGTTATATTGTGTGCATGTATGAATACATTAACAACAAATCTCACCATATATACAACTATAATGCACCCAATCCAAATACAGAAAAAATAAATAAATGGATAATACTTCTGTGTATTTTTATTTTAAAATATCTAAAAGAAAGATCCTTAGATTTATTAATATTAACTGGTTAGGTGGCCACTGGTTCTACTTCACTTGGTCTTAATATAAGAATTATGGATTTGGAGAGATCCTCTTGTGTTTTTCACTCCCTTCCATGGACCAGGGTTTGATAGAGAAGCCCTCATGCGTTGGTTCACTTTCAATAGAGGGACACTGTGAAGTTTCTATTTGTTCAGCTAAGTGGCTTTAACTAAATCAAATCAGTCTTAACTAAATCACACCTCTTCAAATGGACTATTAAAAGATACTTGGAAAAAAGCTGGGATGGATTTGGGAATGTGGCTCAAGCGGTAGCGCGCTCGGCTGGCATGCGTGCGGCCCGGGTTCGATCCTCAGCACCACATACAAACAAAGATGTTGTGTCTGCCGAAAACTAAAAAAAATATAAATATTAAAATTCTCCCTCTCTCTCAAAAAAAAAAAAAAAGCTGAGATGGAAGACAATATGCAAATACTTTAAAAATAATGATTCTCACCCATGTCCACTTAAGAATACATCTTTTGTGCATAAATCACCAGACACCTGATACAGGAAGAATACATTAGTGATCTTTCAAACTACCTACACACTCACAATTATGTAAGTATCAAGGTTATTGCTAGAATTTAGATCTGGAATGACCCCTAAAGGCCCACGGGTTAATGGTTTGGTCCCCAGCTTAGCACTATTAGGAGATAATAAACTTTAAGAGATGGAACATAGTGGAAGGTCTTATGTTATTGGGGGAATGCCTACTTAACTCTGTCCCCAGCCCTTTCTACTTTCAGACAGGATCTTACCAAGTTGTGGATCCTGTCTGTGAACTTGTAATCCTCTTGCCTCCATCTCCCAAGTAGCTAGGATTACAGGATTGTACCACCATACCTGGCTTGATACTACTATTGTGTGTGTGTGTGTGTGTGTGTGTGTGTATGTGTATGTGTGTGTTAGGGGGTACTGGGGATGGAACCCAGGGATCCTTTACGATTGAACTTCATCCCCAACCTTTTTGAAAATTTTGAGACAGGGTCTCCCTAAGTTGCCAAGGTTGGCCTTGAACTTATGATCCTCTTACCTCATCCTCCTGAGTCATTGGGATTTCAGGAGTGTACACTGAACCTAGTCCTACCTCTTTTCTGCTTTGCATTCAAGCCGTGAGTTGAGGAACTTGCTCTACCATGTACTCTCACCATGATATGCTATCTTGCCACATGCCCCAAAGGGGCCAAATGATCATGGGTGGAAATGAAAACTGTGAATCAAAATAAACTTTTCATAAATTAATTTATCAAAGGTATTTTGTTACAGTGATGGAAAGCCAACTAACATGTTATGAAATTAAAAAAAAGTGTTCAGAGAGCACATATCCAAGTGCAGAATAGCACAGAATTTTGGTTCATTTTCTACATATTCTGTCATTAAGAGAGTGCTTTCTTGGGGTACAGGAGGCTATCTATTTTCTCATCTATGACCCCAGACTGATCTATGATCTTACTCTGCTTTCCTCATCACTGGAACACCTTGCTATAAGCAGAAGATAGAACATTCTGCTGCCTCAGCTGAATTAAAAAGCCCTTTTCTATGGAGGCTCCCATTCCACCATTAGATTACAGATTCTCAGAGAACAAGGGCGCTATCTTATTTGTCTCTTAGAATAAGGTATGGCATAGAGAAGAAGTTCAATATATGTTCAATGAAATTGAATAGAGGGTAAAAGTATGGCAAACCCTGGATCAAAAATGCTATATTACTAGATATCTGGAGAAGGAGAAATGCAGTCCTACCATCAAAGATTACCAATAAAATGGAATTTTCTTATAACTAATACTTACTTTGACAATGTATGCTAAATGTGTTACTTTACCTTTAATTAGTATTTTTTAAAAAAATATTAAAATTCCAATTTATTTAGAATAGACTCAAGAAATCAGATATTTTGGTTACCTCACTGAGATAGTTAATGGAAAGGCAATTGCTGTGGTTTGAATACAGTGTGCCTCCTCCAAAACTTGTGTTGAAATTTGGTATCCAATGTAATGATTTTGAGAGGTGGTGGGATCTTTAAAGAGGTATTTGGGTCATAAAGGTGGCACCCTGATGAATGGATTAATGCTGCTCTTGCAGGATTGGGTTCTTTTTCCAGTACTAGTATTGAACTCAGAGCTTCAAACATGCTAAGCACTACCACTGAGCTACATCCCCAGCCATTAAATTTTTTTTTTTTTATTCTGAGACAGGGTCTTGCTAAGTTATCCAGGCTGGTCTTAACCTTGCTATCTTTCTGAGAAGCTGGGATTGTATGTATGTGCCACTGGGCCTGGAAGGACTTGGTTAATTCTTGATGGAGTATGTAAGTTCTCGCTTTTGTAGGAGTGGATTAGTTACTTCAAGAGCAGGTAGATGTAAAGTGAGGTTGTACTTTGTACTTTTACCCTTTTGTTTTTCTACCATATTATGATGGCATGGGGCCTTCACCAGAAGCTGACCAGATGTTAGTGCCATGCTCTTGGGACTTCCCAGCTTCTAGAACCACGTGTCAAAATAAGCCTTTATTCTTTATAAATTACTGAATCTTGAGTATACTTTAATAGGAACAGAAAATGGACTAAGAGTAATAAAGGATTATTGACTAATTTTGAAAATGTAAATAGAATACCATACATTGATAACAAAACTATATTCTATACCATCTTTTTTTCTGAGTCAGGTAGAGCACATGCCACTATGGTACAGTGAAATTTTCTAGTCAGAACACTTCTTTTCACTGCTGGGGATTGAACACAGGGCCTCACACATGATAAGCATGCACTGTACCACTGAGCTCCCTCAATCCCAGAATTTTCTGAATAGTCAGATTTATATACAAAATGAGATTACCCATACTCAATCTAAATGTAGGATTTAATTTTATTTACTTTCAGGATGGAGTCTTGCACAGGGCACAGTGGAGCATGCCTGTAATCCCAGTGGCTCGGATGGCTGAGGCAGAAGGATTGAGAGTTCAAAGCCAGCCTCAGCAATGGCGAGGAGCTGGGGAGGTGGCTCAGTGGTTGAGTGCCCCTGAGTTAAATCCCTGGTACAAAAAAATAGAGTCTTGCTATGTTTCTCACGCTGGCCTCAAACTGCTAGGCTTAAGTGGTCCTCCTGCCCTAGCATCCTGTAGCTGGGTATGCCACTGTACTTGGCTCAAAAATAAAAAAAAATTCTTTTTCTTGTAGTACTGGGAATTGAACCCAAGCCCTTATACACACCAGGAAAGTGCTCTACCACTGAGCTACATCCTCAGTCCTTTTTATTTTTTATTTTGAAACAAAGTCTTGCAAAGTTTGTCAGGCAGGCCTTGAATTTGCAATCTTCCTGCCTCAGCTTCCAGAGTACCTGGGATTATAGGCACCACCGAGGCAGCCTGACTCAGGATTTTAAATTAATGAGGAAAGTGGTCAAAAAGAGAAGAGGGCTGGGGATACAGTTCATTAGTAGAGTGCTTGCCTGGCATGCACAAGACCCTGGGTTCAATCCCCAGCATCACAAAACAAAAAGAGAAGAGGAACAGGTATAAGTGATGTTAAAGGGCTGGGGATATAGCTCAGGGGTAGAGTCCTTGCCCAGCCCCAGTACTGCACACACACACACACACACACACACACACACACACAAATGCATTAAGCATATTTAGTTGCAATCAAATTTCAAATTTTTGATGAATTTATTCTTCAGGGAGGACAAAAGTGGACACTGACCAACTGAGCAATTCCCAAAGGGATGCTCGTAACCTGGGTTGAAGCTTGGTGAAAAAAGTCCTTGCTAACCTATCCCAGGCACATCTGGCAGTGTCTGTATCACTAACACATTTCTACTGGAGAAAAAATAATATCAGCTCTCCAGGTTATGACTTTATATTTATACCTCTGAGGTCTTAAGAAAGTAAACTTCAGAATGATATGAACAGCAAAGTCCACTAACATTACCATCCTCCAAATGGTCAGTATATAAATCTCTATTCAGGTATCCACATACAAAAAAGGTGGAAAGATGTCACGAAACTGTTGTGGTAACCTCAGGAGGAGCATGTGAGTGGGGTGGGGGTAAAGGATGCCATTATGGCTTGTTCTATACACTTCTCTATTGTTTGGATTTTTTGCCACCAACATGCATTCATGTAGCACTTGTACCTAAAAACTCATCTATAATATGTCTAGTATTTTTGGATCAAAACCCAAAAAAGATATTTTGTGAAATTTCTCAAAGAGCTAGAGCATATCACCCACTGTGGCCTCAGATTCACCCCATGAAAGCTGCTCTCAACGAAAGCAAAACCCAAAAAAGGTCACTCCATTAATCATGACATTTAGAGTAACGAGAAAGGAGCCACCTCTCTTATTTTCTGGAACACAAAAATTCAACACCAAAATGTTATTAAATCAAGTTAGTATTATCAGTAAAAAATATGCTCTATTTCCCATTATTTATGGAGCCCTATCCTTTTCTTTCTTACCAATTACATTCCCTATCATTTCCAAAATATACAAACTGTTTTCAATCAACAGATTTCTTTATTACAGTGTGCAGCATGCTTGTTACTGCCTCTTTTCTATATTGAATCCTTGATTGGACAAGCATTTTGAATTTAACACGGACTATGATTGCACATATCAAACAAATTAAAGCTGCCAATCTCTTTTTTGGAGACCATCCTTTATATATACTACCACTGAAGAGCGCCCTAAGTGTATTTGCTTAGGAAAAATGGGGCATGAGTGAAGAAATGATTGCCATCAGACTTTGCCATGTTATCTAGATGCTCTTATGAACATGCGCTCAGATTACTGTTGTCCTTTTGAATGTATTTTCTAACTTTGATGTCAAAACCATCCGCACAGCTTTTACAACATTAAGCATTCTTCATAATGATATTTTAAAAAATTGATAAACCTAAAGGGTAAACAGGTAAAACAGAGACCAGATAATATGGTTAGAAGGCTGCCTTAAAGAGTTCTTTAGTATACTTGCTTTTGGATGACAGGTGTGGGGAGGTAACAGTGCTATTTTTCCTATATCCCCCCCTCTAGAAAATGAGAATATACCTCAGGCACATTTATAGCTGTTGTCTGCTAAGGAACTTTGAGCGATTTTTCATTATGTAGCACTGGGAAAAAAACAGGTTTTATTACTAGACAGGGATAGCATTCAAGGATTAGACTAGTAAGTCAAACTGAAATGTTTTCAAAAAGTTGAAGAAAGATGCAGTCCTGTGGTTAAGGCACAGTTACTAGTTTTTCAAAGAACAATAAGGAATAAATAAATAACAATAAATATTAAGACGTTATCTCAATTATCAAAACAACTCTCAGTTAGACACTACCAAATACATGGCATTTGCCATCTTATGAACTACTTGAGATGGTTCAAGAAACTTTTCTCATTTGAACTGTCAACTAGAGATGAGAATACCTGAGGCAAGGGGACTCTTGAGTAACTTTGTTTCTTTTAAAAACCAGGGACTCTTAAGGAAAGGACTGCAGATTCAATTTTGGAAATGATGAGAAAAGATGCAAAAACTTACAGGAGAAAAAGAAAACTTTCTTAGAGCTACACTTTCTGCTCTATTTAATATTGTAAAAGTAAAGGCACTAATTTCTACAATATAGCTGAACTTTTGTAAGCTTAGCCATAGAACCTAGCTTTATGACTTGCCAAGAACTAAAAAAATGGGAGGGAGTAATGGTGCTGAGGTCAGGCAGCTTTATTGGTTTTATCCATTCATTCACTTGTCATTCTCCATGAGACACTGTTGGGCTTAGTGCTTAGCAACACAAAGATGAAAAAGCAATTAGTTCTGGCTCCAAGGAACTAACACTTGGTGGAAGAGAGATGCACAGAGAAGAAAAAGGTGTAATAAAACATACAAAGAATTGTGTGAGCAGGTATCTATAGACCCAGAGGACCAGAGGAAGGTTCCATGGAAGGAGCCACATTTGGGCTGAGGGAGGGACCATGAATGAATAGAGGTGAACAGGTGAGTCTGAAGAAAAAAACACAAGTTTAACATAGGCAGGAAAACATACTGACCCTCCATTTATCAAGCTTGCCTTGTTATCGTATGTCAACATTTTCAAATAACAGGTACCCTTTTAGTTTATTGTACATAAGTCTAGCATATAGTGATTCTGTACATAGAGCACAAGGATTCCAAAGTGTTTGGTATCTAGTCAGACTGGTCAATGTGGGTACATATGCTCCATTGAGAATTTTATTTTTGGTAATAGAAATTAAACCTAGGGATGTTTTACCACTGAGCTAAATCTCCAGCTCCTTTTAAAATTTTTATTTTGAGACAGGGTCTTGCTAAGTTGCTGAGGCTGGCCTTAAGCTTGTAATCCTCCTGCCTCAGCCTCCTGAGTCAATGGGACTACACATGTGCATCACTACACCAGCTTCATGGGGAATTTTAAGACAGTGAACCCTTCCTTCCCTATCACAACCTAATATAAGGGGAATCACAAGGCTAACTAGGTTCATTCCATTACTGAAATATACTCACTAATGTCCTTATTGATGATTGTTTTGAGGATATGTATAGATAGCATACCAGTATAGGATTTAGAAGAAGGAAAGTATATTACTCTTTATGGGAATTTCACTGGGACTCTGTAAGTGCAATGTTTGAAACAGCAACAAGGCCTCATAGTGTCAGCATCAAAAGTTAATTGAGATGAAATGAAATAAAAAGGGTCCTACTGTGTTTAGCAGAGTAAGTACTTGGCTAAGGATGGCTATAAGTTTTCTTTCTCTCTCTCTCTCTCTCTCTCTCTTGAGAAAAAAGAAAAAGGTTTATTGCTTTGCTAGCAAAGAAGAAACACAGGGGACTCCTGTCCCAGAGGCTGTGATTCTGCTATATTAACTGTCAATGGGATTATGAGATTTGAATCATATTCTTTCCCCCTGGAATCTGTGAGGAATTACTCTAATACTGTCCATAAATTGAAGACACAGATTCCATAATACCACATTGTGAAAAGTCCTTAGGATTTATTTGGTGTCAACAACCTAATTTGAAAACTTCTTGTGTGCCTACTATATGCAAAGCAGTAAGCTATAATAAGATACATAAATGCCAGGATGACATTTTTATAATTAAAGAATTCTAGGATGTGTAAAATAATGCCAAAATTCATGTAGAGAATTACTCTAGTTTCTTTAAAAAATTTATTTGAAATTTAATAACTGCTGCCCTTGAACTTGTGATCCTCCTACCCCGGCCTGCCGAGTTGCTGGAATTATAGGTGTGTGCCACCACATCTGACTTTAATAGCTACAATTGACTTTGTGAATTTTCTGGGATGTTAAATTATTTACATAGTGTCAACTTATTAACATGTATGAATTGGCATATAACTATTTCTATTTTGGTGTTGGAATTAATTATGACACCTGACATTTGACCCTTAGCGGTTTTCAACTTCTGCATTAGATCATAATGCAGAAGAAACTTTTAATCAGCACATAGGGAGTATCCTAACAGTAGTACAATTCCCCCAAATATCAAGTTTTTCAGTTTATGAAGGCTGTGGTAATTTGAAAATGACTTCTACATTGCCAAAACATGTTGCAAAGGAGTTATAGTTTGGGGTAAAGATGGTGACATAGTACATCATCTTCCTTTTATTTTTAGGGAACTTTTAAAGAGGTTCTACAGATTATTTATGATTACAAATAATAGTTCCATATATTATATACTTACCGTTATATATCAAATAAGTTACAACTATTTCAACTATGTACATACAGTATTTATTTATTTACATACTAACACTATGAAAGACAGGCATTATTGAAGTATTACCAAATTACTTCTGATTCTGCAAAACTCTGAGGAATGGTGAAATATAATTTTTATACCCATTTTTAAGGTTGGAAAACCCATGTCACAGCCATCTATCAAAGGGTTAAGTGAGACGCTACAATAGGAACCCAGGTTTTCTGGCTCCCGAGCCTATGGGCTCTCTACCAACTATAACCCTTGAACCAAAATGACATTTGACAAAATAAGACATGGAGTCTTTTAAGAGGATCACTTATAACCCTGTGTGGCTGGTCAGAACCATGACTGGGACAAGGGGCTCTGTTCACATAACCATGAATTGGAATCTAACATGCCAGTTTTCGATATATTAATCTCGACCATGTTTTGTTGAAGATCATCGAAGTTCACATTTCTTTTTTTATTTTTATGGTGGGAATTGAACACAGGGGCACTCAACCACTGAGCCACATCTGCAGCCCTATTTTGTATTTTATTTAGAGACACGGTCTCACTGAGTTGCTTAGCACCTCACTTTTGCTGAGGCTGGCTTTGAATTTGTGATCCTCCTGCCTCAGCTTCCCAAGCTGCTGGGATTATAGGAGTGCACTATTGTGCCCAGCTCCCACAGGGAGTTTTATATGCTAAGAGAACATTCTACCACTGATCTTCAACCCTGGCTCTCAAGATTCATTTTTATCACGATAATCTTATGAACTGAATGCCTTTCACCTGAGACATTTCATTAAAACGTTTTACTAAGCCTTTCTATATGCATGTTGTGGGGTCAGTTTTTAATACAAAATGATTATTTTAAATAAACACAGGGGCTGGGGTTGTGACTCAGTGGTAGAGCACTTGCCTAGCATGTGTGAAGCACTGGGTTCAATTCTCAGCAATAAATAAATAAAATAAAAGTATTGTGTCCATCTATAACTAAAAATATTAAAACATTTAAATATACACAGATCCTACAAGACCTTAATGAAACACAAATTCAAGGAACTAAGATGTATGGAAGTTATTATTATTATATTATTTAACAGGATAGGTTGGCCTTATGTCATTGAAGAAAGAGAGGAACAAGTAAGCTGAAATTGTTCTTATAGAGTAGTGAGATTTCCTGGGGTTACCATTATATATATTCAAAATTAAAACTATTAATAACGTAGAAGGAAACATAATCTTACAGACTTTTAAAATAATTATACCCATCTCACAAGCCATATGAAAAGTTTTGAATAGATAACCAACCTGCATTAGTAATAGGTGCAAAGGCTCAGCATTAATGAACTGTCTTATTCACTTACAGCATATTATAGAAGGAGACACAATAGTGAAGGGCTCAAGAATATGACTCTGTATCTCACACCACTGCCTAGAGGGTCTGGATGTGCCACTTATCAGGTAAGTTGCCCAACCTCTCCTAGCCTCAGTTTCCTCTTCTCTAATAACCATCATAGCACTGATCTCATAGTTCTCCCTTTTTAAGGTTAAATGAAATGAATGAAAAGTATTTACTGTGATGCCTAACATATAGTAAACACTCAATAAAATATCAGCTACAGTTATTAGCTATTAATTCCTTACTACTTATAATAAAGATTTAAGCTGTTCTGTAATCAAAAGAAATTTGCACAAGTTAATATGATATCTGTTTAATGGTATTCATAATCATAATCATTATTGTGCTATACTGTAATTAGGCACAAATGGTAAACTATTGGTATAATTGATAGTAATTAGTACAGTGGTTTTTTTTTTTTAGATTTTCCCTTCTTTGTTCTTATCTAACATGTGATCAATATCATTACCAACTCTTTCCCCTCAATTACTGGTCTTGTGATTTTGATCACACCACCTATCCCCTTTAATATTTCCTTTTCCTCTCTGTGAAATGGTAATAAGATCCATTTCATTGTTAAAGTTAAACATAGTAAAATATAGTAAAGTATGAAAAGTAAATATAATATATATAAAGATGTAGTAAAACATAAAGATAACATACACAGACATATAGCAGAGTGCCTGACACATAACTGATCAATAAATGACAGCTGTCAGTGGTAACACCATTATAGTTTGTCATGACAAACAATACAATGCTCTTCCCTGATGGAACCTCATGGCCATATTCTCAAAAACTTTTAAATCTAGTAATAAGCTTTGAAAGGCATGAAGGTGGGTAAGACTGTAGATAGACAGAACAACAGTTTCCAGCTGCCAGTGGAATTGAACTATATGATGCCTGGGTCTTACCCCAGAGTCAGAATTAACTGGCCTGGGCATTTGGAATTTTTTAATGTGCTGGGTACTGGAGGAAGAGAATCTTTGCTGGAGGGTCAGTTATATACAGGTAGGATCCAGGGATAGTCAGGAAGAGCCTTAGTGAATCCTGCTTCTCTTGGGAGGAGAGGAAATGGAAAGAAGGTCTGTTTTCACTTCTACCAGATCCCTGAAGAAGAAAGAAGCCAAGTGTGCTTTCAGGGTTGGTCTTAGGGACAGTTTTGCGTCTGTCTGATTTTAGGAACAAGAGGAAAGTATCCCTGCTGCAAATAAAACCCATCACCTACTTGCTAATGTCTGACATTTCTCTGACATAAAACAAAGCAAGTTAAATGATAATACATATTATCACTTGGAAAGAATAATATAATTGTATCACAAGTGAAATCTTTTCATTTGTTGAAATGTGCAAATAGAAAGTATCCTCTTAGAGGCTGGGAGAAGGCAGATAGCAGGAAGGCTAGGGAACACTAAGGGATGCCTCTCGAACATAAGAAACTAAACTGAGCAAACCAAAGACCAGTGCCTCCAAGTTTGTAGTCTTGCCTTGGGAAGAAAGAAACGAGTCATGCAGGAATGCATATTTATGGAAGCCCTAGATGCAAGAAACTGCTAGCCAAAAACATCCAGCAAGCACATCTCCTCTGAGCACATGATGACATTATGTCACAGGTTTCAGAACACACAAAATGTTAAGGTCCTCTGAGGGAGAAAAAGCAACATGCTGGCAGGTCTCAAACTCTGGTTCAACATCAGAGCCAAAGTAAAGACAGTATAGTCTTTGAAAATAAATTTAGTTCTGCCTCAGTTGTGGAAATTGCAGCAGTGCATACGTATCAAGTTGTGCCAGTTATGATACAACCTAGCAACTTTTCCCCTTGGAAAATAGATATGTTCTCTAAGTTTGTCAGCCACACTAGACACATATTGATGCACAAATAAAACATATTTCAGAGACTCAAAATACTGTTAGGATACAGCTGTTCAATTTTCTTTAATATTCAGAACTCATTTTGGGGGGCATTTAATCCAATATCATCCCTGTTTAAATTTTTGTTTTTGCCATTTTATCCAACATCCTCCTGTTTGTTATCCCTTCAAAGAAAGATTATCTTATAAGCATCAATCTTTCAGAACAGTTTCTTATCTAACCTGCCACAGTCAACACACTGGGGTTTCCTTTCCCAGTGGATTTACCAGTTCTAGGTGCAGTCTGTGTATGCAAGGCCACTTTGGTCTGTCTCCTCAGAACATCCATTTATACATCTGATCAACTAATAAGTGGTGCACAGCCCAGAAGATAATATTCAACAGTACTATGTAGCTGTCCTTTATGCTTTTACAGGTTTGTGTAAAACTTACTAAGCATGAGCACAAACTTTTTTGTAGTGCTGGGGGTGGAACCCACAGTCATGTGTGTGCTAGGCAAGCGATCTACCACTGAACTACACCTCTAGCCCTTACAAGTACAGAACTGATACAGGGAACTTTATGGTGTGTTCACCTCTACTATGACTTATTTACAGTGTATCAACTGTTCAACAGCTATTGAAATACTTGAAAGGTGTTAAAGAGATGCTAGATAGTCATCAGATGAGGGGTTGAAAGTTGGCAATTTATCACTTGAATCTAGCTGGATACTTTGCATGGTAGTATTTCAGGGCATCATGCATGATAGGCACTCTACCACTGAGTTACACTCCCAGTCCTGGTTTAAAAGTTTTTGAGACTGAATGCCTTTAGGAAAGGCATGGTATACTATGCTAACCTTAAACTTTACCTCAAAGGCTAGACACAATGGCACACACCTGTAATCCCAGCAGCTCAGGAAGTAGAGGCAGGAGGATCATGAGTTCAAAGCCAGCCTCAGCAATTTAGTGAGGTGCTAAGCAACTCCATGAGACCCTGTCTGTAATAAAATACAAAATAATGCTAGGGATGTGGCTCAGTGGTCAAGTGCCCCTGAGTTCAATCTCCGGTACCAAACTTTACCTCAAAGGACTTCCAAAGATTTTTAATTCAGGGAGTTTGTTTTTTAGCAAGATAATTCTGCTAAATAGAAATTCTGATAATTCAAAGGTAGTATGGATGCTTAGACATTGCATGGTTCAGTAGAAATATAATGTGAGCCATGTCATTTTTAGATTTTTTTATTATTGGTGGTGGTGTTGAGGATTTAATGGGGCACTTTACCACTGAGCTACATATATCCCCAGCACTTTTTATTTTGAGACAGGGTCTTGCTAAGTTGCTGAGCCTGGCCTTGAACCTGTGACCCTCCTGCTTCAGCCTCCTGAGTTGCTGTGATTACAGGCATGCATCACCATGCCCAGCTTGTCATTAAAAACAACATCAACAACAACAAAAATCTAAAATAGAACAGGTCAATTTTAATGTTTCACTTAGTCCAATTCATTTAAAATATTATCTGTTCAGCACATACTAAATATATCAATATTAATGAGGTGTATTTGATACTTCTAACACATCTTAATTTAAACTAGCCCTATTTTCAGTGCTCAATAGGCTTATGTGGCTACAGCAATGGACAGAATGGGTCTAGAAGTAGAAAGGGAGGGCAAAAGAAACAGCTGATGTGGAGACCAGAATACAATGACTTCAGTTTGGGACATGTTGATTTTGAGTCATGTCCATGGGACATCTAAGTGATCCAGGAGATTATTAAGTCATCAAGTCTGAGTGCAAGTCTGAAAGAGGACTGGACTGGTAGAGTCAGATTTGCAGTTTAGTGTGTAGAGTACTGATGAGATCATCCACAGAGAATGAGCAGAGAGGAAAAAGAATAGAGGAAAAACTGGAGAAACTAGTATTTTCAGTATACACGGCCTCCCCACTGATTAAAAAAGTAACACACTGGTTTTCTTTAAAGATATTTTAGTTGTAGATGGACACATATCTTTATTTATTTGTTTTTCTGTGGTGCTGAGGATTGAACCCAGCACCTCCCATGTGCTAGGCAAGTGCTCTATCACTGAGTCATAACCCCAGCCCCTAACACTCTGTTTTTTAGAAAAGAACTTTTAGCCCTTCAGTACATTTCCTAAACTGATATCTAAGAGGAAATCATTTTAAGAATGGAAAACAAAAGGGGTAGAGAGGTCAATAATAAAATAAAGATGGACTGGCAAGTTTCTACTAGTGGGTTTGGTAACTAGGAAGTTGATGGTGATCTGGTGTGAGCAACAGAGCTGTCAAGTGAACTAAAAGCTACAGAGGTGAAGAGTATATATTCAGGTTTTCCACAGAATCTTAGATGTCAAAGAGAAATGGAACAGGGAATAAATAAGAAGGAAAAATAAAACTAGGAAAAGCTTTCTGTTTTGTTAAGTTTTAAAGTGGTCAAGGCTGAGTTTCTCTTGAATGCCTGTTTCATCCTTTTGAAACAATCATTTTATTTTTTAAAAAATATTTATTTTTTTAGGTGTAGTTGGATACAATCTCTCTCTCTCTCTCTCTCTCTCTCTCTCTCGCTTAGGATCGAACCCAGGGCCTTGCACGTGGTAGATGAGCGCTCTACCACTGAGCTACAATCCCAGTCCCAAAACAATCATTTTAAATCTCAGTCTTCCATAAAATCCTTCTGCACTAGCTCGAGCTCTACCCAATCTCCTCTTTTTATAAACAGTTTTGAATTCATAATCTGAATTTTCCAATACACACTTAGGTGGTTCTCAACTGGGCATTTGGAGACATTATTTTAGTGTCACAACTGGGTGGTGAGTGGTGCTACTGAACATATTACAATACACAGAAGAGCCCCCATGACAAAGAATTAGCCTGTCCTAATTGTCAATAATGCCAAAGCTTAGTAAACCTGCACTATTTGGAATTCAAGTCACTTCTTATCACCAGAACCCAGGCCTACTTCTAAACGTTCTCTTGCTTCTCATTCTAATATAAAGTGGCAGCCAGGACCTTTAAAAACAGATCAGATCACGCTACATCTCTTTTTTTGCTTAGAATATTCAATGGCTTCCCAGTCCACTTAGCTTCTCCACTGCCATTTCCTGTAGGTAACAACTCTCCTGAATTTGTGTGTCCTATCTACGTGCTTATGACATTTTTACTATATACTTGTAAACATAAATAATATATAGATACTGATTTCATGTTGTTTATAACATTTATATAGATCATCTCATAGGTAGTATTTTTCTACCCACAAGTTGCTTACCTCGAGTATTATTATAAACATACCAATATACTCACCTATACAAATCTCTTATGGCTTGGTACCCAGGGGTCTATTTCTAGGGCATATGCCTAGAACTGAAATTGCTGAGTTCTATGTCTGCACACCTTCAATTTTATTAGATATTGCAACATTTCTTTTTTGGGGCACCCAAGATTGAACGAAGGGGTGCTCAACAATTGAGCCACATCTCCAGTCCATTTTATTTTTTAAGTTTTGAGACAGGGTCTCACTAAGTTGCTTAGAAACTTGCTAAGTTGCTAAGGCTGACTTTGAACTTGCGATTCTCCTGCCTGGCCTCCCGAACAGCTGGGATTACAGGTGTATACCACTGTACCTGGCTAGATATTGACAGATTTCTTACACCAAATTACTCCCATCAACAAATGTGAGAGAACTGTCATGTTCTTACCCAGTATTTCCCAGTGTTTATTAAACAAAACAAAAATTTGAACCAGCAATTAACACTGGATAATTTCACAGGACCATCCATATTTCTTATTCTGATTGATATAAAATCAGAGCATTTGGCAAAACAGAGCCCATGCTTTCTGTATGAAAAAAGCACTGACTCTTCATGTGATCCTGACAATTCCTATTTTTCTTATACCTGGTCTGTTTCATCAGCTTTCTTACCCAGTGCTTAAAGGGATTTGACTTGGTGATCTCTGAATTAGGTCATGCCACACTATTAAAATGTTGAACCATTTTAAGCAACAGCCTTCAGTGTGGCATGTAGGTGTCCCTGAGTCCTGAAGTCTGGTAGCTGGCAACACTCACAGGCAGTTTGGTTCTGTCTGATCATCCCACCAGAATATGATCTATTCTTCACCAGCTCACTTCTTCATCCATAATCCCTCAGTACTATTAATTCTAGCTCATGGCTACTATGTGCTTGTTCCACGTTTTTTGGTCTTTTATATATATTTCCAGGCAACCAGAACTCTGGACTCCAGAGTCATATGTGGCTGCTTCTGCTGCCTGAGGCACTTTTCCACATGACTCACTGCTGTAGTATGCTTACTATACCACTTAGAGGGCTCAGACTGATCACGTTTACACTTATTTTCTATCTCTCACAGTGGCTAAGTACATAACAGCTGTTCAATAAATATTGTGTAAGTTAGTTCAGGAGACAGGGGGCTTAAATTTTTACCTATTAACCAATTAACTCCCAAGTTTCAATTCTGCTGATATTTCAATGAAATTGATACAGGTGCATTAAAATAGGTTTGAAATAATAATCTAGAGCTTATTATAAAATTTATCATCATTAATAGTATTTATGAACATTATCACTAATCATTTACCTATTACTTTTCTCAAAAGAATAGAACTCTGAAAACTTAAGTATTTATTTCAAAATTTCCCTAAGTGGTATATTTATTGCTCAATTTAAGTTTTTGGGTGTTCCATAAATGGGATGATGAAACATAATGGGTTAATCAAAGTCAAAAGAGAAAGAACAATCGTCAAAATTCTATTTTGGCATTTCCCAAACTATATACAAAACCACACAAATATGGAGAGAACTGATGTAAAATAAAGCTTTCTCTATTGCAGGACATCTTTAATCTTAAATATGCTAATACACATTGAAAAAACAAAGCAAAGAAAAGAGAATATGGCATTTTCTAAACTTCTTAAGTCAGGGAACTTTGTTCCCCCCAGGAGTACAAGTGGCATTACTATCATACAAAACATAGACCCAGAATACCGCTCTTTTAAAATGATTCTTAGACTTTTACTTCTTTCTTTATCAGCAGTCTGTAAAGTCTATGTTGTTACTTTTCTAGGAAATCTTGGGTTACATCTTGCTAAAAAAGTTACAAAAAGCAATTCTTCCAATAGGTTCAGTAGAATATTTCTTTTATTTTTTATTTTTTGCCATTCAGGAATTTCAATAACAAAGCTTTCAAAACTGGATTTAGGTGTTTCTTGTTTTTGAAAGCTGAATAATAACAAATTGGTTAATTGGAACTAACAAAAACAAATCAACGCATCTCCAAACAAATCTTAAACTGCAAACAGCAGATCAAAATGAAAAAAGTGTCCACCATCAAACCTAAAATAAAAGGCAACTCTGCAACTGAGTTCTGAAAGTAGCTGAGTTCTCATAAAGTCCACAGGAGCTTGTATCCTTGAGTACGGTGGTAACTTTCACATGCTGCCTAATGCAACCTGCATTCCTGAGTCATGGACAGAGTTAAAGACATTTCATATCATAAAAACTGTGCAGGGGACAAATGGTTGCATCCGATTGTCCACCCTCAATGGTACTAATGATTAAACACAGGGTTTTGGACTTTGTAGGCAAGTGTTCTAATACTCAGCTATATCCCCAAACCTTTTAATATATATATATATATAATTTTGACACTGGGGTCTCCCTAAATTGCCCAGGCTGGCTTTTAACCTGCAATACTTCTGCCTCAATCTCCTCAGTAGCTGGGATTACAGGCGTGCACCACCATGCCTGGACTGATTGTCCTCTTCTTGAGGGCAGAGGCTGTCTTAATCCTGCTGTGGATCTTTGGGGGCTATTCTATGTGCCTGTCACACAGAAGACACAGAGGAAATGAAGTCAGAACTCACTGCTACAGAAAAGAAAAAAATAGAGCAAGCTCACAAATGTCCTCATTCTTAGAAAACTGGAAAAGTCCTTTTATAGCCTTTTTGGGACTAGGGCTCAAGTAGCTGTAAGCAAGTGCTGTTAGCTTTGCTGGTAATACTCTTACAACCTTCACCTGGGCCAGCCTGCCCTCTTAAGAATAGCTCATTTAACCCCTGTGCTACAGGGGCTCAGTACCGGCACTTTCTCGATTTAAGAATGACAGCTATTCCGTGATTTACTGTGGTCTACTGACCAATGAAGAGTAAGACAATATCACCAAATGTGACAGGCTGAACTTCTTACAGATTTGACTTTTGATGCTCACCATATTTACTACTAGTACAAATCAGGCTGAGGAACACCTACCACAAATCAGATATCTAACACTAACAAATTATGCACCCATTACAGATGACCTTTGGAGTTGCTCAAGGTACAGTCACAATCATGCATTAAAAAAATGCCGCCTTTCACTGTAATGTGTGAATGTATGAAATTAAATGAGGCTTGCAATGTAATCAGTGTGGTTGGCTGCTTTAATATATTCCATTTCAATTTCAAATCACCACAAGCCAAGAGTGACGAGTCTAATTTGATCAGTTGTTCACAAAAACACAGAAAAGCAAATGTGGATCTGGAAACACAGCAAGATTTTTAAAGGAATTAATATCTTCTACTACTACTAAAAGTCCTTAATGCATTTTAAAAATAGTAATTAAAAATAAAATCAAACACAATTCCTTCCCCACTAAAAAAAAATCAATTCTCACACTCAAAAGTTCAAGAGACAACATTTAAGTGAAAAGTATATTTAATGTTTTTAAAAGCCAGTGACTTATTTCAAATGTACCAGAAGAAAGCACAAACCAAAAGGTCTCACAGGGCACTAAGAACCACTGTGAAAGGTTCTCTATTGATTATTAGTATATAGCAATAATTTGTTTAGGATCACAATTATTGACTTCCATTCATAGTACACATTGGGGCAACACAATTTACAAATTAAGTCACTGCCAGACTCTGTCTTTAGGTTTCCAGCAGCTGCTTACCACAATATGCAAAAAACAATATACTGAAGTACTGGGGATGTAGCTGAATCCTTGTCACCTTTTAAAGTTGAGGTGTTCTTCAGAATCTTCCTGAATAATACACAACTTTAAGGCTTTAGCATGTTCTACTAGGCCTCTGTGCATCATTTAGAAAAACATGGGGTGCTTCCATGGGTTGGATATTTGGTGGAGGGGAACCTTTCAAAAGGCTGCCACACTGAAAATACAATCTGGTTTAGTGTCATTCACCAGATAGTAACGAGAGAAAGAGAAAGAGAGATTGACACAGACAGACAGGGGAAGGATGAATGAATGAATGAATGAATGAATGAGAATATTTTGTTGCTTGGAATTGAACCCAGGGCCTTTTGCCTTCTAGGCAAGTGCTCCAATACTAAGATTCAGTACCAGCCCCCACCTCAGACCATGCCACCTTCCTAGCTATAAGCCTTGAAGAGCTTCCCACTGCACTAAGCATATATTCCCACTTCTTACCAAGCCATTCTTCAGAGATCTAGCCCTAGACTCCAGGTCTATAATTCTGCCTCTTGCCACCTTTCCCTGCAGCTGTCCTTGGGCCATACCCACCTCCTGGTTGTGGCAAGATGCTCCAGCTCAGCCTCTTTCCCCTTGGTGTAGTATACACTGCCTCCAGAATTTTTCTCTGGCTGCTTTATAGTCCTTCAATTCTCAGTCCAAATACCACCTTCTTAAAACTGTCCTATCCACTTGCATCAAACATCCCATTTTATTGTCTCAGTAGGAGTTGGTACTCTCTGAAATAATCTTCTGCCTCTCTTTTCTTCTGTAGAATGCACCAGGAGAACAGATACCGTGTCTACACCTGATGCATGGTAGGCAATCAATATTTGTTAAACACAAACTTAACCAGATGTTTATGGGTTTCTTTTTAAATAGCTAGAAGTATACCACAGAGAAAAGGCAGTGGGGCTTAAGTCTATGGAGTCTTCTGTCCCAAGTTTCAATTATGGGTCTAAATTAGATTGTTTATCATCCAAGAAAATAACTTCAGTTGCTCTGTTTCCCATCTGTAAAATGCAGAGAGCAGCATCTATATAGCAAATTATTGTAAAGATTAGCATTACCACATCTAAAGGGTTGAATGGTTCAATCCCCAAAAGGGAATTAAATTTTATTTGTTTTACCAACTACTGACAAATCTTGAACTTAAAAACTTAAAAAAATATGGATGAGTTTGAATAAATCAAAACTCACAATATCATTCTAAAAATTAGCAGACTACAAATACAAATGGACAGAAATAAAAATGATATGATTTCAGGAGTTTTAAACCAAGTGATGGTTGAGTGATTACTTTTAATCATAAAATGTAACATATTCCATTTCTTTTTTGAGACAAAGATTCAAAGACAATAAACTATTCAAAACTGCAGGGATTTATTAATTTACATTCAGTTGAACAAAGGTGAATATAACAAAGGGTACTTATTAGTTAATTTTATTCTCCAGAGATACTTTAGCCAAATCATGTCATAACAAAGACATCACATAGCATGGCTTCTATCTGTGTTGAACAAAAAAGTAGCTGTTTTTCCTTCTGCTTTTTTTCATCTGAAAAGTAAGGAACTGTGGTGGCTTATTTATTGGGTAGTAAATGTATTCAGTGACACTACCCTTTTAGGATAATGAAAATCCCGAAACAGGTCAAACACTTGAAGTGGTAAGTACTGATTGCATCATGGAAGTACTATGCAACCAGGCTTCTTTGTGCAACTAATTCTGAAGCTAAATAGATTTGGGGAATTAGATGAGAAGAGAAGGGCACTAGAAAAAAACGTTATTAACTGAGAAATACAAAAGAGGGTAGCAAAGAGAAGGTTGCTGGAATAAAATTACAATTGAAAAAAAGAAGGGAAAATAGCAAAAGTAAGACAAAGCAATTTATATAAGTTGGGCTGGTTTGAACCTATATTACAATGTACCATGTGAAGTTGCCATGTTCTTTTCCCACATATAAATTTTTATTGGTACATTATAGTTGCAGTTGCCATGTTTTATAGATCAAAAACGGTCAAATGCCAGTAATTTTATTTGGTTCAAACCAACACATCTACCAAAACATTTAAGACTCCTTGTCACTAAATAAATGATATTTCCTAACTCACACTTGAGTTTTGAATGGTAAGTGTAAACTCTGAATGGGAATTTTACACAGTAGTATCTGAAATGGTAACTGTAAGGTGCCAGGCTCCACTGTAGGCAATATATTCTTCTATTTTTATAGACTCAAACTCCCAAATTTCTTTAGAAGGCTCTTAAGATTTCAGGAGACACACTCAGTTTCAAGAGTAAGACTGGTACAAATTTTTAAGGCAGGAGTTTAAGAGTGCTTAAATATTTCAAAGCCTGCATAAAGGCAAGATTTAAGAAGACACAATGGAAGAGAAAAAGACATGAATCTATCCATAATACCTAATATTTCAAGATGTTCAAGAAGAACATTATGGAGACAAAGAAAAATATTTTTTTTAAGTAACAGAAAGTGTAGATATTGAGGCACCATAAACCAGTCATTGCAATAACAATATGCAAGAAAATGAAAAGAAAAAAATTCAGGTAAACACTCCAGTATTTAAAAATAAATGGTGCAACTGGATAGCTGATGTGATAATTTGAATTACACCATGTGGTATTCTTAAAAGGTGTGCTGCAGAGTTGCCTGTGCTAGAAGGTGATTGGTTAAGCTTGTTCCGATACTACTTATGATAAAAAAAAATATATATATATATCCTGGTCTGCATTTATGGGGGACAGAGAGGTGTTTAAAGAAAGTGATCAAACTGTTACCAAGTAAGAATTTAAATCTTCTCCTAACTACTAGGAATTCTTTCTGTTAATTAATCAAATTCAAGATAAGGTAGTGAAGAAGGGGGTAGCCATAGTGCAGAGAGAAATGGGGTGGGGGTGGCGGATCCTGTTTTGGTAAAGATGAAGGGATTAATTAAGCACAGGGCAAAGCAGGAGTTCACATTTGCATCTCAATGCTATGTCCCTCGATATAGGCTGATCAAATAGAGCCCACTGACAGACCATCACCAATTTTGAGATGAATCTCCTCCTTCATATTTTAACATCTCTGAATCAGGATGTATCTTAAGTCAAACCATTTTAGATTTTTAAATTTTTTTTTGTAATTATAGATGGACAGAATGCCTTTGTTTGTTTTTATGTGGTGCTAAGGATTGAACACAGTGCTTCACAAAGGCTAGGTAAGTGCTCTGCCACTGAGCTACAGCCTCAGCCCCACCATTTCAGATTTAATGATAAATACCAACTGACATAGAGGTTAGCTAACAGCCACCATTCTTTTTAAAAATATTTATTTATTTTAGTTTTAGGTGGACACAGTACCTTCATTTTATTTTTATGTGGTGTGAGGATCGAACCCAGTGCCTCACGCATGCTAGGCAAGCACTCTACCACTGAGCCACAACCACAGCCCGCTAATAGTCTCCTTTCTAAAAGTCAATCTCACTACCATTCAAACAGCTAGTCATCTGAGAATAAGTTTCCTACATGATTCCAAAACAGCCACTAATATCCTAGGCCACAGAAAAGATGAGGGAAGGAGACTATCATTACACATTTTAGATGTCCAGATAGAACTCAAATTATATTCTTTATCTGAACTAGAAATTTCAGCAGATTCTGTATACAAGAATCTTAGCACTGAGACCCCCTACTTTGTTAGAAAGAATGTTATTGTATGCAATGGAAGCCTTTATGGAGGGAAACCTATGTAGAGAGATATTCAACATATCTTGAAATTCTGGTGGAACAAATGCTTGCCACATGAGTAAGATACTGGAAGACCCTACAGAAACCTTTTGATGAAGCTTATTAAAAGGGTCTCTGGGGCTAGGGTTGTAGCTCAGTGGTAGAGCACTTATCTAGCACATGTGAGGCACTGGGTTCAATCCTCAGCACCACATAAACAAAATAAAGGTATTGTGTCCATCTACACAACTTAAAAAAAAAAAAAGATCTCTGTATTTAACAGACTCATGAGATTAAGGAGGAAAAAAAACTCTTGAGTTCCATGCTGACTAATAAGGAAGCCACTAGGCATGTGTGATTTTTTCCATTTAAATTACTTAAAACTATGGGCTGGGGATGTGGCTCAAGCAATAGCACGCTCATCTGGCATGCGCGCGGCGCTGGGTTCAATCCTCAGCACCACATACAAATAAAGATGTTGTGTCCGCTGAAAACTAAAAAAAAAAATATATATATATATATATTAAAAAAATTACTTAAAACTAAATACAACTGAAACTTCAGTTCTTCAGCAGCACTAGCCACATTCAAGAGATCAATAGCTGTGTGTGGACAACACAGATAAAGAGCTTTTGATCACTGGCAGAAAATTTGGACAGTCTGAAGATGAGCCATACCTCAAAGCCAATACTTAGCAGTTGTAAATTTGGACAAATTAGCAAATTTGAACAAGTTAATGACCCTCACCAATACTTGGTTTTCTCATTGGTGAAATGAGTATGTAACTGTTATCCTACTCCCTGAGATATTGTGAAAAATCAGAGAATGAAGGACATGTTGGTACTTTGAAAACTACATGATAGAGAGGGTTACCTACTATGTTTTATCTTTTTACATTATTTGGACTTTAAAGTCCAAGATCATATAATTATTTAATAGTATCTTTAAATGATTTGTACATTTTTTATATCTTTTACTTTTTAAATCCCCAAGTTTTATGTCTTCTTATTCTTTCCTTTTTGGTTAAAAAAGGGGGTGGGGAAAACATGCAGATATTTTTAGCAAATAAAAACCTACAGTACCCACACAGGCAACAGAAATGAATGAAGTGGGATGTGGTGAGGCTATGGCAAACTGGATAATCCATGTTCTATCTAAACTGCTTAGGTGCTACTTACCTTCACCAATTGTAGCTATTCAGAATGTTGACCTAATCTAGTCAGATGCTGATTTCTTACAAGAAAGGTAGAAATGTGTTTTGTTTTTTTTTTTTTTTTTTGGTACTAGGGATTGAACCCAGGAGCACTATACCACCAAGCTACATTCCCAGCCCTTTCATTATTTATTTATTTATTTATTTAATTTTGTGCCAGAGATTGAATTCAGGGGCATTTATCCACTGAGCCACATCCCCAGCTGTTTTTGAATTTTATTTAGAGACAGGATTTCACTGAGTTGTTTAGGGCCTCACTAAGTTACTGAGGCTGGCCTTGAACTTGTGATCCTCCTGTGTCAGCCTCCTGAATGGCTAGGATTACAGGTATGCACCACTGTACCCAGCAAAATGTGCCTTTTTGTTGAAAATCTTCATGTTAAAAATATGCACAACTGACTAAAAATTTTAAGTATTCTTTAGGCAAACTAAATAATTTAGAATGACATATATGGTGTGAGTCTGGTTTTTAAGACCTTGTGGCAACTATCCTTCCTTCTCCAGGGCCCCATGTCTTACAACATTCTTACAAATACAAGCACACAATTTACTCCTCATTGGACCTGTTTGTGAAATAGAAATGAAATTCACAATGTTAATTACTAAAAAGGCAGGGGGGTGGGGGGAGGCAGGCATGGTGGTGCATGCCTGTAATCCTAGCAGCTCGGGAGGCTGAGGCAGGAGGATCAAGAGTTCAAAGCCAGCCTCAGCAATTTAGCATGGCCCTAAGCAACTCAGTAAGATTCTGTCTCTAAATAAAATACAAAAAAGGACTGGGGATATGACTCAGTGGTTCAGTACCCCTGAGTTTAATCTCCAGTACCAAAAGAGAGGGGAAAGAAAAATTTTGTTATTTTTGCATAATTTTATACCCAAGTTCCACTGTAATTACAGAGAAATAAAATTTTCATTGTTACTTCACTGGAAAATTACTGGAAACCTGGGAGAGAACAAGTCTTTTTACATAAAAGCCAAAAGTCTCTACTGATGAATGAGCTAAGAGATTAACACACACACACACACACAAATTAGGAAAACCTATCAGAAGACAAAGCAAATCTTTTAATTTTTCCAGTAATTTAAATGTTGTATATTCAAAAACTCATTGAAATTTAAAGGCTGCTGTACTATATATGGAAGTGTACAAAATTTTTTATTCCAAGTATACTTACTTATATTTTATTTTTATCATATGCGCACCCCAAAGAACCAGCAGTTGCAGCCTTTTTATTCAGTTGACAATTCAAATATTATTTCTAATACAAATATATGGTTTATCATGCTTATTTATCACTAACTTTGTACACTTCATAATCGCATTACAACCCCACTGTGTACCGAATACCACTTACAGTTCAAAGTACTCAAGATAAGCACCGTTACTTTCAAGAGAAGATTGGCAGTAATTAAAGGTCTCATTTAGTAGTTGTTGGTAACCACATTTTTTTTTGAGGAGAAAAAAAACAATAGAAAGTAGTATAGATCTATTTAATTTGGTAATTATATTTATTAATGAGATCTATTTTGGACATAACTTTAACTGTGGCTAAAATAAAGATGTGCTAAACTGCTATCAATGTTATGAACGAGAGTGAGATGAAAGTGTTGTGTAATTTATCAATGAGAAGAATTGACACATCTGTGACCTACATGGCATAAAACAAAATCATACAGAACACTAATAATAATAATAAAAACAACAAAGGTACTTTGCACTTACAGACCTCCTTTCAGAGGATTTTCAGAGCACTTTTTAAACACATGCTATTTTTTCCTTTTTTGAACAAATAAGACAACTAAATCAAAGAGTAATAATGGTTTGCCCATACCACAAAGTGAGTCAGTGGCAAGCCAGGAATACATTTTCTAAGTTGCTCAGTCTCCTGCAATTATATTATGCAATGATTACTAGTAGAGTATGTCTTGCAGGTTACACCCAAGACATAGATATCTCCAGATTTCTTGTGGGCTTACTATGCACCACCACCCCCAGCCCCAGCCTACTAATAGAACTGTTTACAAACCTACATTGACATCAGCATATGTGCCTGCATGCTGCTCCACTGAGGGTCCCAGGGAGAGATAAGAGAAGACCAGTGTGCAAGTCTCTCAGCAGTTCCTTACCTTCCCAACTTCAGGAGAGCTATCTGGAGCCAGCCTCCAGACATTTAAAGATACAATAAAGGCTAGCCAACTAAATCACAAATTTGTTGGAGTGCTGGGAGAAATTTAAAGATAGCAAGGTCATTAAAGAGCTAGAACTGTATATCAGTAGATAAACCGGCAAGCAAAATGGCTAGCTGCTATCCTATGTATATAGGTTCTGAGGGAGGAAGGAATGGGCCTAGGAAAGGACAGCCTTCATTTGAAGTATGCTTTTCAGATTCTTTAAATTTATTCCATAATATAACTGGGTATCAATTTAATTAATAGAACTTAAAGGTTTAAACAAAGGAATGAGTAGGCTGGACTTTATGTATGCATGATATAATAGCCCAATTCTGGTGGAAATTGTCAAGAGAGCAGGCAAATTAAGGTGGGAATTAAGTCCATGTGCAGTGAGGAGATGGTAGGGCTAATATTCAATGAATGTGTAGATACGTGGATGGAAAAACATTTTATGATACAGTTGGAGGGTATGATGGGAAATAGCAGAGAAAAGAGGATAACTCAGAAAGTTACATTCTAGAAAACAATTCCACACACCATTTATTAGGTTCCTATTGTGTGTAAGTTACCATCAGACATGTAATAACTTATCAAGCACGGCACTTGTTCCAAAGAGTTATGATGTAAGAAAAATAGTGTTCAGGATTGCAGGAAAAAGATCACTTATACTTGTGAGGCCTTAAAATATGACTAGAATATGAACAGACAAATACTGGATTAAAGCTGGCAATCTAGGCAGGGAAACCACATAAACTAAAGCCTACCACGGGACTAGTAAGGAGTATAATCTGAGGATACCAATCAGGTGCAGTCCCAATCCTCCAAGGCAAAAGGGGGATGATCTGAGACTATTTTCTAGTTCCAGGACCACAAAATTAGTAACCCCGGGGTATGAACATGGCACCCAGGAGTATCCTCTTAAAGCCTCTACTCCTACTACTAGTACCATCTAGTCCCAAGCAACTTGGGAGATGGGTAACATTTTGAAACTTGAAGAAAGCTGCTCCTCCCAAGATCAATCCATCTGGGCTTCAAGGCATGTAGAAGACAGGAAATGGGAAAATCAAACTGTGGAGGCTCCTAATTATAACAATTGGGCTAGCCTCCACCTTAATACCTTCTCACTCACCCATCCAGTATCCTCAAGGATCCCCCACTCTCGGCAGCCCTATTCTAGTAAGTTAATAGGGGAAAATAACAGGAGCTTTGTAGCCAATTTTGTTGAAATGCATTTATTTCATCTTCAGTTTGCTCATTACCAGAGAACAGTTTCTTCTTGCTTTCTTTTCTCTAGACTATTTTTTCTTTCACTTTATCTCTGATGCTATATTAGCTCATATAGCACCATAAATGCCTCCTTTATCTAGGAAATATTCTTGTGTTTGACTTCATTTTCCTTTCTAGTGTCTATTTAAATTGTTATCTAGATGCCACCCAGTCTTCTTTTCTATATCAAAGTCAGACTTAATGCATATTTGACAAGAAGCAATATTAAAGTTTGAAGAGTTTCACTAACTCAGAGGTTCTCATCACTGTGCATGTGCAACAGAATCACCTGTGGAGTTTTTTTTTTTTTTTAATACACAGCTGTCTTGTCCCCAGTCATTTCTAAAAGTGCAAAAGATACATCCTGGTTAAGAATTATTCTGCTAAAAGGTACATGATTTGGAACTTGTTCTGGCTGACGTTCCTCAAACAATTACAACTTTTCTTTACTCTCCTTAGAAAAAAAGCTGTTATTACTGATTGTTTAGTATTAGTGGAAAATATGCAAAGGGACAGACAAAAAACAGATGTTTGTGTTTCAATTTCTTCCATTAAGTACAGATAACTGAGAATTAAATTTATATTTTTTCATACACTTTATGAATGCTATTTTAATAAATAAGAAAACTACTGGATGTAGTGGTACATGTCTGTAATCATGTACTCAGGAAGTACATTCCTTACTCAGGAAGCTCAGGCAGGAGGATTATAAATTCCAGGCCAGCCTCAGCAGTTTAGTGAGACCCTCTCTCAAAAGTAAAAGTAAAGAGGGCTAGGGATGTAGTTCAGTGGTAGAGTGCCCCAGTGCAATCCCTAGTACCATCCCTCCCTCACAAAACCCTGAGAAAACAGCTATTAAGACAAATTTTAAGCTCATTGTGAGTAGGGACCATTCACCACATGTCTAGCACTGTACATTAGCATTTGGTGGCACAAATCTGAACAAAATATGGTCATCGACAGGCTGCAGAAAGCAATGCAGTAACAGTAACTAGACTACTAAGTACTATAATAGTGCTTTGGACAAAAAGTTATTGTCAGAAATAATAAAATCAACTGACATTTATTATATGCTTGTCATGTGACAGGCACTGTTCTAGGCATTTTACACATTGCCCTGTTCTAAATTAATCTGTTTAATTTAGAACCCTAGGAGGCAGGTACTATTCTCCTTGCAGTTTTATAGTGTGGCGGTAGAGGGGTTAAGTCACACATCCCAACTTCACTTATCTATTAAGGAATAGAAAGCTAAAACATGCACTGAGCCTTGGCTCCAAGAGCTGGATTACCCTATACTGCTCTTGAGAAGCCTAAGTCAGCGTCCTTGGTGCTCAACAAATACTAGAGGGAGGGAGGGAGGAAGGAAACACCAAATATTTACAGAGCATTCACACAGTGTGCCTGAAGCTCCTCCTACCCAAAGGCTAGAACCTTGGAATGTCTGTAATTCCTTAAAGCCTAGGCAAAAGACAGGTATTAGCTTTCCCTCTGCTTCAGTGATAGGATCAGTTAGGCTTTTGTAACTAACCCTTAAATTGTTCCCTTCACTTTCTCTGTTCTAGTTCCTATGAGCTTACACCATTTTGGAGCCAAACTAAAAATGACATTTTGAGGATACTGCTTCCAAGAATTTCCCACATGTCCTAGCATGTTACAGTGACACTGCTATAATGAAAAAGATATTTCCTTAGAATAAGGTGAGCAAGAGAGGCAAATCTAAAGAGATGATATTTTAGGTTGAAAGAAGGAAAAAAAAAGTTTCCTGATTCAGAGCTAAAGGCTGCTGCCAACAGCCTGTTTTGTTCCCAAAGATCAGCACACAAAAGTTTCACAGAGCTGGAGGAAAAAGATTTGGATGCTAAGTTAGATGGGGGGTGGGGCACAATTCCCATCATTCCTTTGGGAGCTGTACAAAAATAACAAAACCTCTATAAAAGAGATGAGCAAGTGGGCTGTGAAAGGAATGACCCCTCACATATAGGGAAAGCAATTTGCATCTACAGATCTCATTGGTATAAACGACCTCCTTCAAAGAGTGAAAACCTCAATGGAAAGCCACTATATACCCATGAAAAGCTTTGCTGGCTATTTGTTGAGCTGTATACAGACTAACAAACAGGAGTGGTTAACCTGGCGCACCATGCACTATAGAGATTTTTTTTTTAAGTAGGCTTAGTCAGCTAATCTTGTTGAGATTTCTCTCATACTACTGATTTCTTATTCTCAAAATAAATTAAGAGGCTTCATTCAGAATTCCCTGTGGTCTACCAGCTTGAGTTTGTTGGGTGTCTTTGATTGTCTCTTGTCTTTAGATTCCCTGCCTTGTCTCTTTAGATTTTGCTGTGCCCTTTGGTATTTCCCGTTAGTCCATGTCTGGAATAGCTAATTACATGGTAGCATAATTCCTGCCTGTACAACAAGGAATAGCAGAACCTTGCTAATTCACACCAATGACTGAAAGACTCCTGTGTAAGTTACTGAATTATGTAAATGAGCAATAAGTGAAGAAAGATGATTCAAAATTGTATTTCATTCATTTATTTTGACAAGTGTAGTTTAGTCTTAATTATTTTGAAAATTTCTTTGTAGCATACTAATAAATTTACTGTGGCACATTTGTTAAAAGTGATAAAACCTTCACTAACAGAGACCAGAGTGTGCTCTATTGAATAATTTTCTTTAGACAGACTCAGGTTCAGGCTTCTTTATCTTGGATTTGATTGACTTTTCAGCATCGATGCTTTTTTTGGATAAGACAATTTAAAATATGCCAATAAAACATAGGAGTTACTTCAGCAGTAAACAGTGACTTATAAACAGGCCCCACATATGTTTACACTTTGACCACATTAGTTAAAAAATCATGTTTTAAGTAAAACATTTTCATATCCTATGGTCAACAATGCTAATGAGACTTTATTTTTATCTTCTAAATAAAACTAGTAAAATCAATCATTCATTCCTTTTAATTCCTATTTCTGTTTTGTTTTGTCTAACCATACTTCTTTTTCTTTTAAAGCTAAAGATGTCTGTTTTAAGGTAAGTGAATATATCACAGTATGTAACATATTCATGTCAAAATACTTACATTATTATAGTCTGAATTAATTTAAGATAGGGAAACATTTTGATACACTTTTGACAGACATATCCTGAAGGATGGATCAATTTATTTCAAAGTACCACCCTCGGTTACATCCGGGAGTAAAGAGCAATTGCCCTTCCAGTTTATAGTCCTGGGCTTAAAGCTTTACACAGGCCAGCTTCTTTAGTAAGCACTTTTAGACTATATTCCAATTCAGACATGCTTTAAAATCACCATGCATTTGTCAGATGTGGTTTTTTGATTTATAAGAGGTAGATAAGCAAGAGAGCTTAAAGAAAAGTAAGACAAAACTTTGCCTCAGAGTACATGACTACATTTATGTCTATTAAAATCGTACCCACTTTCCAAAGCCCAACTCAGATTCCGTCTCTACTAGGAAACTTTCCTCGAAGCAGATGCTCAGTTTCTGTAAATCTTGGTCATTTCATGTCTTTGAGGTTGTATTTTCATCTGAAAAAATGTTAACTAACCCTGTCTAACAAGACTGGATAGGAAAAAGTAAAAGATAATGGATGTGTGTGTTCTCGATAAAACAGCAAAGTCCTAAGGGCTGAAGGTGTAGCTCAGTAGTATCATGTGTGAAGCTCTGGGTTTGATCCCCAGCACTGCAAAATAAAAAGAAAGTATCAAGTCCTATAAAAAGTAGGTATTTAGAGGATGAATGCATGAATAAGCAAGGCATCAGAAGCAGTATCACCTCTAGTGTTAGGAGTATACAACAGTGATACAGCACTTGCCTAGCATGCATGAGGTCCTGGGTTTGATCTCTAGCAACACACATACACACACACAGAGTAGTACTACCTCTAGAAGCAGGAACTAGGTCTTGCTTACAATTGTGTCCTTTACATATCACATAGGGCAGAGACTCACTCCTTGAATGAATTGGGTCAAACAAGTGCAGGGCAAGAAAAGGGGACAGAGAAAAAGACACACAGACCTAGTTTTGTGATCCTTTTGTTTGTGAATTTGAGTTTACAACAATTTCTTAAAACAAGTAAAGTACATCAAAGTATAAAATTACCAGAAAACCTATCTTTTTTGGAGCACATCTGGTTCAAGCCTTAAGTTCCAAGAGATGGTAGGCGTGCTTGGCTCACAGACCAAGGAGAGAAGGTTTCCCAGGGCCATTAACCAGGGAGAATGCAATTAATGTTAGTCAATTTAATGCAATGACAAGTGGCTAATTCTGTCTAGTTGCTGTCTTCTAGACACAAGGTAGGAGAAAGCACATGAATCTGAATAAATTCATGACAACTACAGGAAGAACTACTCTAGGAATGAGTCAACTCAATGATGGGTTTTTCTTTATATATGAGGGGTAGCATTATAGACATGACAGTACTGCATAGAACAATAAATGGGGACTGACTAATAATGTGAAAATCAACATCAGATCTGGGCCTGGGGCTATAGGGTAACTGGAGACATCATAGGACCATTATTAGACTTCAAAAGTTATGGTTGATTCCCTTAGATAATTTGAAAAATTTAAAGAATTATAGAGGACAATGAAGACCTATATCAATTTAGATGAAAAGCAAGAAAGCAAAGCAAAATAGAAAGTCAGTGTAAACATTATGTCAGTTTCAAAATGAAATCTGCACTGTAATGGGAAAGATGAGGACTAAGCAAACATTTAACCATTAAAGGCTATTCTGGTACAACACAAGCAGTTGGTAAAAAACAAAACTAAACAAACAAACAAAAAACCTCAACCATCAAAACAAAAACAAAAAATTAAGGGATGTGTGAGAGGCAGTGCTGTCTCTCGGGGAGCATAAATACTTTTGAAACCATGAGAAGAAACGTTACTGCAATAGAGTTAAGGCAAATAAGAAATGATTAAGACATTAAATTCTGGGCTAAGTAAATGAAGAAAAGAATATGCAATTTAAAAAGAATCCCTACCTAACAAGAGGAAAATACCAGAGTCAGACTAAACCTGTTTAAATCCCAAACATTTCTGAGACCATGAAACCCTTCTGAATGACTATAAATCCTCTAAAATTTGCTTGAAGCAAATGGGACTGGTATTTTCATATTGTTCACTAACTTTTAAAAATTCACATTTATTAGAAATTTTAGCTGATATAAAAAGTCACCATGTCAATAACCGATAAAATTATGAAGAGTGTGTCTTTATAGAATGCCCTAAGAGGAAATGAAACATCATCTGCTTCTAAGATTACAGAGCTGAATGAACCTTTTAAAATTTAAGACTTCCTTTTCAAAAGAAGTTACTGTGATACATTTTAAGTGGGTATTTCAATATACTTCTAATGAAAAACACTAATTTGGGGGAAAGAAAACTTAGTATAACCATTTTTAACCCCCAAGTGCTTTATTTAGGTTATATCATAGTAGATAACATACATGTTACACAAATATTGATCATTTGATATTAATTCCTACACTTGATCTCAGCCAAAAGGCCAAGAAGTGATTAATATTCATTGCTAAAACTTACAGTACATTCTATCATGATACTTAAAGGATCTATTCTCTTCTCTGCCATGAGTATTATAAGCCCTTTCCTCCTAATTAATGTGCAATTAATTCAACCAACCTCCAATTAGTCTTCTACAACATTACCCCACTTAGACAATAAAGCAGTCTCTGGATTGGGTTTTAAACCTGGGCTAAAATAGACTTCTACAGACCAAAAAATGGTTCTGGGATTTCTCTTTGTAGTGTAATTTAGATGTCATATCTAATTTGCTGTCATGACTATTGTTTCACTGTGCAATTTGTATGTCGTTTTGAATGGTAAAGGCATCATAGCTTTATTGAATTAAACCTTCTGTCTTGATTTATGGTCTGATGTTACATGTTTGTGCATTTTATGTTTATGTCTCAAAAGCTGCTTTTGACATCAAGTAGTAGAAAAAGAATGTGCTCTTTTGATATGTTTGCTCAAGTCTTAGTAAATATAAACACAAACTGGAAAAAATCCTGTCCAAACTAAAAACAAAAACAAAAAATAGTGAATATTATTATTATTATCGCTTTAAAAGACAGAGATAGCTAACTAAGTCATTCACATTATAAAATCACAGAATGCCTGGCTGTTCTGTAACCTAAATGTCTTGATTGCCAATTATATTAACCAATCTTTTCTAAGAAACAACTGCCCTTTTCATTGACAGTTTTTGTGATAGCTACCTCAAACATAAAATGTTCATACCACAAATCCATAGTCACAAAGAAATTAAAATGCTCCTGAACTTTAACTCAAAAAGGATAGAGACGATCTTACCTATAAAACTCAGTTTAGTGTTGGTCTGTTTGTAGTTGTCCTCCTTGTCCTGGCCTATGAGTTCAACTTCTAAAGTCATGACTAAGAAGACTAACCATGGAAAGCCTTCCACTAGACCACTGGAATAGCCTTTTAAGTAATTTTTAGTGCATGAAATTTCATAAAGTTTTTACTAGATAATTACACTTCCTGATTTTGTAATTAGTGGAAGTACATGCAATTACATAATAATTATGATAGTAATTACGTAATTAAGATGTATAATTATGTAGTAAAAAACATCATGGAAATAAAACCATCTACTGTGTAAGCACAATACATTTTAAAAGTAAATTCACTAGCTCGACTGTTTAAAAATACTTTTCTTCAAAATAAAGTGATTAGCTCACATTATGATCTAACTGCTTGAAAACTGTTTAATATTTTTTCCGTCATTGGTGATAGAAGTGTATCTTTAAAAAGTACATGAAAGAAAATCTTATCAGGTTCTTCCCACTTTTATCCTTCCAAAAATAACAATATCTTTGCAAATGAAGACCACCAACCACCACTTACTTTATCACCTAGCTATGCAACACTGGTGCCTTTGTTTGTGTTGCTGTGTCACTACAAAGAGGAAAGGAACCTACCCATTTAGAAGACAGTAATTGGAAATGATTGTATAAATTAAGTCACATGGCTGTTATCATAGAATGCCTGTAGGTCCCAGTATACATAAAAAATGCAAAGGATGAGTGCATATTTACAGAAATGGGCTTAAAGACACAACATCAGAATCCAGAAGTTTGCTGCCCAAACCATGGCAACTTTCATATATTACTTTAACTATCAAAAAGAAGATGACAGAAAATGTACAGAGACAAGGAAGGCACTTCTACTTTTGGGCAAAGCAATTAAGGAGATGATTTTCTGGGAAATGTAGTTTCTCTTCTGTTATATCGTAAAGTCATTTTTTGTTAAAAATAAAACAAAAATGAAAACAAAGCAGGCAGTACTCTGAAAAGCAAAACCTTGTGATGGGGCTCCATGCTGCCAATGGAAATAACTACTTTGTCTTTATTGTGGTGAGCATAAAAACTGCACATAAAAGTAAACAACAGTAGGAAAATTAAATTTCAAAGTAAACTTTTGGGTACCAAAATATAAGAAAAAGAATCTGGTTTCCATTTACAAAAATCTAGTTCAAGGCCTTGAAATCTTTACAAACATGCTAAAATCAATGTTCTAATGAGGTTCAGAATGTAGTGTTTGGGTGAGACTTCACTTTGGGTCTGTGTAGAAAGGCCCTTACATAAAGAGGGTGTAGAACTACATTCCACTTCTCTCTTTTATAAGCCACTAATCTTGAGAAGCTGAAAGCTATTTTGAAAATCCTAATTTACTCCTCCCTTGTTCCTTCTAGTTAAGAAGAAACAAAATAGAAGAGCTCATGCTTTCTTGCTTTTGTCCCCTCTCCTAGCCTTTGTCAGAAAACTACATTTTTAGCTTAATTACAAAATATATTTCAAAGGGTCAGAATATAATGTGAAGTCTATCTTAAACTTGGGTAGCCCTTCTGTACCTTGCATATTTGTCATTTTAAAATTTTACCAAAAGGATGGCCCTAACCAATGAAAGAGTAAAATGGAAGTAGGATTTGAAATTAGGCTTTAGTTACTAAGAGGGGAGAATCGTTTGAATTAGTGCTTTTCAAACTTTAATATGCCTAGGAATCACCTGGGGATCATGTTAAAATGCAGATGCTGATGCAGTAGATCTAGAGAGGGCCCAATATTTTGCATTTATAACAAGCTCCCAGGTGATGCTGACGCTGATAGTGTACTGATCACACTTTGAGTAATAAGGTCTTAGGTTCTTGGAAAAAAACTGCATGGAGAAAAAAGCTGATTTGAGTTCATTTCTATGTTGTTTTCTCCCTCAATTGCTAAATTGTTTGAATAATTATTTCAAGTTGAGTAAAATTATTTCTTTGTAAAATTTCAGTGCTCCTCATTTTTTTATTATAAAGCAGTACATGATCAGATTATAATTTAGGAATTAGATAACAGTATAAAGGAGAAAATAAAAATGGTCTATAATCCATAGATAGTGACTATAAATTTCTAGTGTTCCTTACTTATTTTTTCACCTTGCACATCACCACAAATTACAATCACAATTGTTATTTAGTTTTGTACTTTAGCATTACATTATATTTTCCTTTTAAACAGTAAAACTAAGTAACATATAACAATAACAACAAAAACTCCCACTTTCCTGTTTTCAAAATTTTTTACAGATTTCTACAATCACTTCCTAATCACAAACAGGTGGCTAACTGTTTGTTCTTAATTGCCAACTTAGAGCCTCCTACCATAAAACTTCCCTTAAACTCATCAATGGAACTGTTAAAAGAAAAAAAAAAAACCCACATTATTAGTTATTTGCAAGAAAATAAAATCAAAGGAAACTTGAGCTTAAAGTTACCCATCTCAAAACCTATTTTTATAAACAAAACTGTTTTCACAATGATAAAAGGTAGAATTTTAAGAAGAACAGACACTTTAAGTGAATTTCTTTTTTTTTTTTTTTTTGAGAGAGAGAGAGAGAGAGAGAGAGAGAATTTTAATATTTATTTTTGTTTTTTTTAGTTATCGGCGGACACAACATCTTTGTTTGTATGTGGTGCTAAGGATCGAACCCAGGCCGCACGCATGCCAGGCAAGCGCGCTACCGCTTGAGCCACATCCCTGGCCCCTTAAGTGAATTTCTGCTTACATTTTTTGTGTATTTAGTAGGTGTGAATTGTTTTATGTGTACTTTACCTGGTATTAGCTCCTAAAAACAAAGAAAAGGTTCATCTCTAAAAACAGTTTTTCAGTGGAATAACCCAACACAAATGGGCTTTAAAAAGAGGCACAGAGGCACATGCTTGTCATCCCAGTGACACGGGAGGATGGAGCAGGAGGACTGCAAGTTCAAGGCCAGTCTCAGCAACTTAGCAAGACTCTGTCTCAAAATTAAAAAAAAAAAAAAAAATTAAAGGGGCTGGGGATGTGGCTCAGTGGTAAAGCACGTCTGGGTTCAATCCCCAGCACCAAAAAAAAAAAAAAGACTAAATGGACCAAGCTGACACAGACTACTTTTTTGGTGGTGGTGGTGGTGGTGGGGGCGGTTCCTGGGGATTTGAGCCCAGGGGTGCTCTACCATTGAGCTACATCCCCAACCTTTCTTATTTTTGATTTTGAGACAGGGTCTCACTAAATTGCCAAGGCTGACCTTGAACTTGCAATCCTCCTGCCTCAGCCTTACAGGTCTCTGGGATTATGGGTGTGTACCACCATGTCTGGCAAGTGACTTGATATTCTTTCCATTCAATTCAAATTTGGTATCAGCAAAGTGACAGATACAACTTATCACTTGCCTTTAGCATCACTTGTAAAGAGTTGAAGCAACACATTTAATTTGCACATGTCAAGGAACTTCCATAACTTCAATTTACAGCAAACCCGAGTTCAAGCCAAACACTATAGGAGGTTCTACAACTGTACTTCAGATTGCTTCTCAGTAATGTACAGAAGCATTTCCTAGGACCAATTTTTCTAAAATCCTTAAAATTGCTTGTGTGAGTGAGCTGGCTACAATGGGCAAAATCACAAACAGGATACAACCCTCTGTCTCCATGAACTGAGTGAAAGAGAATGTAAAATAAAATAATTCAGGATAAGCTCTATGAGAATGGCACTCAAAAGGGGACTATGGGAACATAAAATTGGGGACATTTACATAACTAATTTCTTCATCAATATAATGGGCGTTATCCACTGCTGCCTCACAAGGCTGTTGGGAGGACTTGTGTTACACATGTGAAAGGACAATGGGAAACTATCAAGTACCTTACAAATGGACAGCCTAATTCTGGGTGGTATTAATGGAAATAAGAAATGCCTTGCAGATGTTACCATCTGGCATAGAGAAAAGACAGAAAGACAGGCCTAGTGGTACACACTGTGCAGAGAAAAGAGCAAGACTCTATCTCAAAATAAAAAAAATAAAAAGGACTGGGGATGTAACTCAGTGGTAGAGTCCTCTGGGTTCAATTCCCAACACCAAAAAAAAAAAAGAGGCAATAACAAGAAACTGAAGTTTAAGAAAAAAATCAAGTAAAGAAAGCAGGTGAGACCATAGCTCAAGGAGAAGTGAATACAAGATTTCATCTGATTGAGAGAAGCAAGCACAGCATAGCACAGCAATCTTTACAGATGGGAAACTGGAGGCTTGCCTACAACCCTTTGCAAGAAACAGAGGTGATCTGAAGATAGTCTGTCTAAGCTTAAAGACACTCTCGTTGAGAAGTAAGGCTTCTTCTTCTTCTTTTAATTTTTTTTTTAGTTGTAGATGGACACGATACCTTTATGTGAGGATTGAACCCGTGCTTCACACATGTGAGGCGAGTGCTCTACCACTGAGCCACAACCCCAGCCCAAGAAGTCAGGCTTCTTAACAGATGCTATTTATAAGGTTAAATCACCATCTTTTAGTTTCCACCTGCAATTCCAATTCCTTTCTTCAACAGAATCCTAAATCCCAGTGTTCAAACTCTGGCAGATAAAAGCAATGTATTTAAAGGGGGAAAATTCATCATGTAGAACATCTGTTATGACAACAGACACTAGTATGGCAGTATGTAAAAACGTGGATGTGTAACTGATGTGATTCTGCAATCTGTATACGGGGTAAAAATGGGAGTTCATAACCCACTTGAATCAAATGTATGAAATATGATATGTCAAGAGCTTTGTAATGTTTTGAACAACTAATAATAATAATAATAATAATAATAATAATAATAAAGAACATCTGTTATGGTATCTCCCAGAATTCATCTTGAAATAGTATTTGAAATCCTAACTCTTTACGCCTTAGAGTATGACTGTATTTGGAGACAGGGTCTTTAAAGGAGTAACTAAATTAAAATGAGATCTTTAGGATGGGCCCTAATCCAATATGTCTGGTGTCAAAATATAAAATGGAAATAAGGTTCAGAGGGAAAAATCATGTGAAGACACAAGGAGAAAATGCCATCTGCAGGTCAAGGACAAAAGCCATAGAAGACACCCACCCTTGATCACAGACTTCCAGCCTTCAGAACTAAGAAATTATTTTCTGTTGTTGAAGCTACTCAGTATGGGGTACTTTGTTTTGGCAGTTCTAGCAAACTAATACACCTTCCTACTAACATTAGTTGTCACAGAATCAGAGGACATATGCATCTGCTAAGAATACAAACAGAAAAAAAAAGTTTCTTTCTAGAAATAAAGACCAAACCCTGAAGTAAAAAGTGAGTTAGTGGCTCCTTCTCTGCTTCTAAAACAATCTGACCAGGTTGGTGGTGACTCTCAGGCCTTACCACACACTAAGCTGTCTTCCCTAACACACTCTCAGTTCCTCCAGAGCAGGGACTGTCAACCATCCATCTTGCTTTCTCTGCCATGTGGCATCACACTCAACACACAATAGGATCTACATGTACATATACTGCTTTTTACTACTGCTGAATAAACAACAACAAAAGGTTTACTTGAGAAAAATAAGAGACTTCTTCCCCTCTTGCATTTTAATTTAGGCCACTGAACAAAGATTTGAACTGATCCAGGTTTCTTCAAACTGTTCACTTATCCCTACTCAGGCTAAGGCACCATGGGATGAAGCAGTCAAACAGGACCATTTCATGCTGCCATCCTGGAAATGGATTTTTACTTCATATATTGCCACAGTGTTCCTCTAAAACCTCCTTTGGATCCATTATGTCATCTGTGTACATTCTGGAGCAGTTACAATAATAATGCAAAGTCCCACAGAAATAAGATTTCTAAAATGTTATGTAGTTACAGTGAATATGCAGTAAACACTTCACCAAAGTGAATAACAGTCCTTTACCATTTTAAAGGAAAGAGAAAAATACCAAATGGGGTTAATTCACATTATGGACTAATGGTCTGTAAACTTTCGTTTGAAAGCAAAGCGCAGAAAAAGCTTTGACAGAGCTACTTTTCACTGTAAAAATAAATAAAACTCTTTCAAATAATTTGTACATGATTTTTCCAAGTCAAATTGCCAACTTTCAAACAAAAATTAAAACCACCATCCAGTTACAACCCTTAAAATATGGGCTTTATAATGGAAATGGTAAAACAATCTTAGCGAAGGAAATGTTGCTAGGGTACTGATAGTAAAGGAGAGTCTACAGTAAATACTTCACACTCTAGTTACAGGGCACTTGTTGACAGACAATACTTAGATTCCACTCTTAATGATATAACTCTGTGTAACAACTATCACTTTTCACAGGACTTCTGCTGTTAATGTCTACTGGTGTTCTGGCCTTGGTCCAAATTGAATAAATATATTTGCCTTCTGGTTCCCACAGATTTTAAATTCATTTTTATAGCATGTTTCTCTTGAAGAGCAAATCAGAAGAGAGAATTTCATTCCAACTTTTAAAGGGACAAGTGATTTTATATATACTAATTTAAATGTATGGATTTCCTCTCTATAATTGTTCTCTGCACTATAGACTGCACATCAGAATTACCTAGGAATATTTTCTAAAAGTTATACCTTCCTAAAATTTTACGTCTCACCTTCAGAATTAGAATATGTGGGCACAGGAACCATGCATTTGGATCTTTAGTATGCCCCAAGAAACTCTTGGGAGGCAGCTTATAACATATCATGTGTTAGGAAACTTCTGCTCATGGATCACTGGTAAGCATGACCCAGAGTTTCAGTTTAAATCCCACTGCTAACAAATACCAAATACCAATTAGCATCACTGCAGGATCTGAAAATGCCCTGAGCACATAAATATCAGCTAACTGGTTCCTTCCTAAACTATAACTTAGGAATAATAAATAAGCAAGAGGAAGTTTAAAGAAAAGTTTCAACAGTTAAAATTCAATAAATAAAATAAAAGGGCTCTCAGAACATTTCATGAAGTTCCTTCTGTCAGACACATACATTTTGTACTCTTCTTTTTAAAAAATTTTCTTTAGCCTTCTGACACATCAGAGAACTTGTCAATAATTCTCTTAGTACCATTTTTTTTGCCCTAACTGCTGGGTAGTGTATTTATTAGAAATAAACAACAAAAAAGGTGTCCCCATTCTTAAACACACTGCAAAACGGGACTACAATAAACTGAGTATACGGATCCTGACAATACTTCTCTTTTGCCAAGCGAGAAGCTTCTAAGTGGCCACTATATTTCCCTCCCATTGTCCCAGGAAGCAATCTATACCCCTCAATGTTCTCCAAGAAGGCAGAATAAGTTCACAGTGACTTTCCAGATCACTCCTCTCTCTCCATGACTCCAAGAGTCACCAGACTTTTTGAAAACCGCTCTTCACAAAAGACTGATTCACTTCCCAAAAAGGAATTTTGGAGCTATATGGAGGAGGATTCTATCCCCTTAGAGACTAAAAACATCTAGAGAACAACCTAAGATGGCCATATTCAGAAAGGAGTCATGGGAGAGCAGGTTCTAATATACTGATACCCAGAAGGACATAACTGGCCCAATAGAAACACACAATGCTTCCATACTTAATTTTTTCAACTCATGACCACCTTTAAGGAAAGGCTTTTGGGGGCTAAAGAAAAACATCCATTGATGATATTCCAAGTAAATATAGGCTAGATGTTAGCCATGCATGGAAATTCTAAAACCTAGTTATTAATGGACAGAAGGAATTTCTTTTCTATATAAATTTTACTAATTCATGGAAAATACACTGTGAAGACAGCCCATCTTTGTTGAACATCTAAGGATAAGATACTAATATCCAAACCAAGTCCTGTGTCAGCTGTAAAATATTTTATATCTAAGGACAGAAAAACCAAGTTAGTAAAGGCAATTTAAGAAATAATTTCTAGCCTATCTTGGAGATGGAAAAACTGAAGTCAATTATGATTGAAATTGAAAACAGTGCGACCAAATCAAGGGCAGCATGGGGATTCTTATGTGAGGAAATACAGCAATATTTGGAGGTTTTTATATGCCGTTGAGGTTGCCTCCAGCCCTAATACCGACCAACAAAATGTTGAATTGATATTCACTGACAAACAACATAAACACTCTGTAGGTAACTAATAAGAAAAATGTGTAAATTTGCCTTTTTTATTTTTTACAGGTAATAGAAAAGTTGTCAATGTGATTTTCAGGTAGGAGAAAAAACATGCACTTGTCATGACATTTTCAAATACTTTAAGTTATGTAACAAAGCTTTTCCCAGACCCATTAAGTCCCACGGTGCCTGTAAGTCTTGTATAAGGAAACGACAAGTGCAGAGGGTTCCAGGCAGCATCTGATCATATGGGCTGAGGCACCTATATACTCTCTTAGGATGGAGTCAATAAAAGAACTCCACCCCATCCCTCTCTTTCAAAATGAACCTAGGCTTTTAGTGAACAGCAGAGACACACTCCAGGTCTATTTTTTTTGTGTGTGGTAATATCTGGTTTTTGTAGGCCCAATGATCACGTTGCCTATGCTTACTTTATTACAATTACTAAACTCTATAGAAAATAGCATTTTCAAAATATAGCATTAACGAGTCCTTTTTGTACCGTTCCTCCTCCAAAGCCTTGCTTTAATAGAGAACAATGTGAGACAGGCTGTGGGGGCCAAAGCTGGGGATTCCTATGCCACCGCCCCTCATGCAGGAGATCCCTCTGTTCACACAGGCCCCCACAACCTGCTTCCGAGACAGCAATGTGATGCTGCGTGAACAGCCTGACACAGTAGGTCTGGCTTTTATGATGCAAATTTCCACTTTAAACTCAAAGGTAATTACAGTATTTTAACGTACCTTTCTCATGATCGGTAATAAGTTTCTCCAGTGCATAGTCCACATCAAAAATGTACCGGTAAAAGCACAGCTGGGTGTACAGGGACTTGTCAGAATACTGCAATATAACAGAAAATACATGAATACTACTATTGGGGGGGTGATGGAGATCACTCTCAGCAGAGTATATTCCCTAATTTCAACTTCCCTATCAAGCAGCATTTTTTTTAAAAGGGGGTGAATAAGAAGGAAAGAATCATACTAATGGTTTGTCCCACTCATATAGCATACATACCTTTCATAATTCAGAATAAATCCTACCACTTCGATCATAGATTACTACTTGCAAAGCTGCAGACTGACTGCCCCTGCTGTCAAAAAACTGATTTTGTCAAATTGCAAATTCCTATGCACCCGTGACAATTTGCACTGTTAATTGGGAAAAGTGGTACCATGCTTCCTAACTAGGACCTGTCCATGCTAGCAGGAAGTTAAACAATTTCTGAAACTGTTTAACATATATTGCTACACTATGAACCCAATTTTCTGACTTGTGGTGACAATCTATTGCCTTCACTGGGGATTAGCTTGCAGACACAATACTGGGAAGTAAGCACAGACTTGAGTAACATCTTGATCAACTGCCCTGTGCTAATCCTAAGTAGGCAGTGTTATGACCTCTGAGAAGTAGCACAAGAAATGAAATAACCAAGGTTTTCCATTATACCCATGTCAAAACATGTTTCATAACTTTGGCAAGTTCTAGTTCAACAAAGCACCAGAGATATGTCTGAAACTAGTATTCATTCAGCACACAAATGCTGAATGCTGATGCTCCTGAGGTTAAAAGAGATACTGTGGCCTGGTGTTGCATGTGCCTGTAATCCCAGTGACTCTGGAGACTAAGGCAGGAGGATTGTGAGTTCAAAGCCAGCCTCAGGAACTTGGACCCTATCTCTAAATAAAATATATATAAAAAAAATGGCTGGATATGTAGTTCAATGGTTAAGAGTCCCT
>NC_092518.1:18747233-18764733 GCF_047511675.1 Marmota flaviventris | reverse complement strand
ATTTCTTCAACTTTGGAATGAGACTAACAAACCTCTCAGGAATGTCTTTTTTTAAAAAAAAGTATTTTGAGTTGTAGATGGACACAATACCTTTATTTTATTTATTTTTATGTGATGCTAAAGAGAACCCAGTGCCTCACAAGTGCTAGGCAATTGTTCTACCACTGAGCCTCTCTCAGGGATGTCTTAATGGTAAGGAGATATCAAAGAAAGCACCTAGTGCTGGGTACGGTGGCACATGCCTGTAATCCCCGCCACTTGGGAGGCCGAAGCAGGAACATCACAAGTTTGAGGGTAGCCTTGACAACTTAGCAAGTCGGTAAGCAACTTAGTGAGACTCAGTCTCAAAATAAAAAATAAAAAGGGCTGGGGATGTGACTCAGTTGCTAAGTGCCCCTGGGTTCAATCTTTGGTACCAAAAACAACAGGAAAAAAGAAAAAGAAAGCACCTAGCACCCAGTACATAGTAGATACACAATAGAACTCACTTTTCTCCAATTAGACTATAAGCTTCTGGAGGGTTCAGACTTGTACCTGGTTATAGAAACCAACACAATGCCATGCCTACCATTGGTGCTCCAGAAAGTTTGTTGAAGAAATATGTTTAAACTCTTGAATATGAATGTTCTCTTTTCATGACTGCATTAAAACTGCTATTTTTACTGTGTTTTACAAAAATATCCATTTAGAATTTTAGTACCCCTCAATTTCCATACACCTTTAGGTCTTATATAAATCATCAGTCTTGATTATGAAAAGGTTGAGATAAACCTTCTTGTTTTCCCTGCCACTCAATTAAATTACTTAGTTTCCTATCTGCTTTATTTGCAATATCTATGTTAACTTAGCTATTTTGCAAATATGGAACAACAGAGAGTGGGAAAAAATACTGGTTTGCCAACTCCACTGTACTTCTTTGCAAAAGAAATTATTTCCATAGGCTACAGAAATAACTTATTTGGATTACTTCAATTAGTTCTAATACAAAACATTGCCACCACTTCATTAATCAGCCGCTTGTGAGGGTTACTTTTCTAAGAAGTCTTTTTGGTAATTTGATTAGAAAGAATGGTGGTGCACATTATCATCTGATTCAGTATGTCCATCAAGTAGACAATTTATAACAAGTTCTTGATAACGATGGGCTTTAAAAAATACACAGTAATTTCTTCATTTCAGAATCCTATTTTTTTGTAAAGATGAAGTTATTTTTCAAAGTCTTTGGCAATATACGTTGCTGAATAAGCATTAGGAAATATTTCAGTGCTTTAAGAGGCATTTCACTCTTTCCCTCTCCCCACAGACAACCCCCCCACGAATGATGCAGTAATTAAAACCTAATTATTATCTTCATTTTAAACAAAACCTAAAGTGAATACCAATTAATAACAACATACTAATGAGCATCTGCTGTGATGAAATTGAATATGAATGTGCTGCAAATTTCGGGTAATTTATTTTTTTTAGGGGAAGTGCCACTGGTCGCATTCTGCAGTTAGAAGATTATATAGAATGTACACCATTTTCTATCAAGTCATTCTGCACATGGCAATTTCCATCTGAGGAGACAGGGCTGGCTTCAAAACTGCAGATGTTGAAATATCCAAATATTGGCCATGGGGTCTTCACTGGGACTGAGGACAATTGTAGGACACCTGGAATTCACTGCTTTCCCCTCAAAAGGTATTCTTTCTTAATGTCATTTTTCTAAGCTAATAATCCCCTGCCAAAAAAAAAAAAAAAAAAAGATTTGAATTCGCCCCCTCTCTTACATGTAAGGGTATATAGACAATAAGAATTTAAATACAAATTTTAAACCAGAAGAAATGATAATATAAAAATAAAGGTTTGCATAACATCTCCTTGAATTCCACTGGAACCTTACAATGGTTAGACATATTTATGTTTAAGCTGAAAGTATTGAGGTAGTTAGTCATGATCAGATTTATTAATATCATTATATCAAGAAGTCAAATGTGGAGACAGAACCAGATTCTGCCAATTATAGCTTGGAACTCCATATCTTTGGTATCAACAGATAGGGCTAGATTACTGTTGTTCAAATATGTTCCATTTCTGTGCTTATCCAAATGTTTTGATTCTACTTTTATTTAGTAAGACATATTCATTCAAAAAATTTAAAAATTAAAATTCACAAGTACTACATACATACCAATTTTTTTTTGTACCAGGGATTAAACTCCAGAGCACTTAACCACTGAGCCATACCCCCAGCGCTTTTTCATATTTTATTTAGAGACAGGGTCTCACCAAGTTGCTTAGAGCCTAAATTGCTGAGGCTGGCTTTGAGCTGGTAATCCTCCTGCCCCAGCCTCCTGAGCCACCAGAATTACAGGTGTGTACCACCATGTCCGGCTACATACCAACTTTTAAGGCATTTAAGACTGCAATTTATTAACTGATATTCCCACTAACAGACTTGAAAAAATGTTATAAAGTTAAAATAAACATCTATATTGATATCATTTATCTGTTTTATAGATGAGAGTTCTGTATGAGATCATATTGTAAAAAATGGGCTTCTTGGATTAGGTAATTTATAGGATATCTTTCCAAATATAAACAATGTAGAAAAACTACAACTTCATTTTGTTTTCTTATTTTCAAAATAGCATCACTGGTCCTTCTTGCCTAGCACATTCAACCAAATGTATGTCTCATTAAAATAAAAACTCTCTACTACACCACCCCCATCCACAAAAAATTAGGCAAAACTGACATCTAGAATGTTTGGTCAGCTCTCTACTATCTTAATAACTGGTCTCTAAGGATTTGAAATGAACAAATAGCAATTGTTACTAAAATAAACATACATGGGTACTATAAATAAATGAGAATAATATTTAGGATGAAAATGTAACCTTTTCAATAACCTGGATATTATATTAGGGTGAACTTTTGGTTATGACACATCTCAAAACAAGTTTTGCATTAGTAAAATAGGACGAGGTTGTCATGGCTGACCCAAGCCACAGAATGTCAGTCAAAGTCAGGGTACCATGATACCATGGGTCAGCTGTACTCATCAGAAAGACAACTATAACTAATTCAGAATCTACTACCTACTAGAAACTGTTTTGAATGCTAGGATTATACCAGAGAACAAGACAGAAAATTTGCGGTATCACAGGATCTTAGAGACTGGTGTGGGTGCAATTTCTCCAACACTATACCACAATAAAATGTGGGTATTTCCACTGATCCACCACTCTCCTCATGCCAACCACTTTTATATGACTTTTTGAGATAGGGTCTTACTATATTGTCCAGGTTGGCTTTGACTTCAAGATCTTCCATATTCAGCCTCTTAAGTAGCTGTGATTACAGACGTACACCATCACTCCTGGATTTCTTTCTATAACTGTTTGTGTGTATGGTACTGGGAATTAAACCCAGGGGTCCTCTATCACTGAGCTACATACATCTCCAACCCTTTTTATGTTTTATTTTGAGATAGAGCCTCACTAAGCTGCTGAGGCTGACCTCAAACTCATGTTCCAACTGCCTAAGACTCCCGAGTAGCTGGGATCACAGGCATATGTCACCACGGCCAGTTCCATAACTTTTTAATAGCATGTATTATCTTCCACTTTCTGACAGAATTATGTATGTTTTAGTTCTGATGCTACACTGAAATGTCTCTATTGGTTATATTAATTTTTAAATTTCTGAAAATATTTTCATCAATATGTCCATTCAGTGACTAACCAAATTATTCTGCTAATTGGTTATAATAAACCAAAGCTTCATATCTGTTGCACTTGTATAGTATGAAATGCTTTTCAAAGTGTTCAATCCTCACAAAAACTCTGAGGCCGGGGGGCAGCTGGGATAGTTTTTTCTTGTTTTACAGAGTTCATCAAGGTGAAGTCATTTGTTTATGATCCCAGATCTGGCCAATGAATGTGATAGTTCTGGTTGGTTTGAAAACTTCTAAGAAAAATTGGTAGAGCTAAGATGAGAATGACTGGTCACAGCTAGAACCAAGGAAACTGCAGATTTTTATGCTATTAAAATTGACAGATATTTCCTGAATGTATGTTTTAAATCACACTACACTAAAGAAAGGACATATTAAAATTTAGAATGATAAATTAATATATTCATGTGATACTTTCAAGTTCTCAAGTCCCTCTCTTTTGCATTATGCTTCCATTTGATCTTCAACATGTGAAGTAGTTATTCCGATTATCCTCATTTTACAGTTAGGAAAATTGAGACTCAAAAGAGGTTATTGGACTTACCTTAGGTCACACATTTAGTAAGTGGCAGAGTTGATGCCAGGTTTTCAGTGTCCAACACCCTTGATTTTTTTATTATGCCACTTCACATTCATGCACTTTCAACTATGTTATTCTCTGTGTTAACCAGTTCTTTAGTTGCTAGTTTTCAACCTGAAATACTTGCTTTGTATGTCAGAGGTGGTCTTCTCATGTGCCTGGTATCTCCCTCATGTAGTTAGGCTATGATAATATCATATTTAGGGCACAGCCCATCACTGGTCAAAGCAGCTGAAGTACATGAAAGAACATAGGCCTGGGGTCTAGAGGTAGAGGCTGCAATGAGAAACTGACCCAGCCAAAAAGAAAAACTTTCCAATGTGTACCGGTACTGCTGCACTGGGGATGCAATCTATAATTCTATCAGTTTGATTTCATGATTTCTTTAATTCTGAAAAGCACCTTTAGAAATTCTGTTATCAATTGAAAAGATGTTAAAATTTGAGTTCTGAGAAGTGAAATTTATGTTCCATGTAAAGTTTTCATTTGGTGTTAGAAATTCCTAACAGAACATCAAAGGGTTTTCCTTTTTTCTTGGATTTACAAATGAAAAAAACAAAAAAAATGAGGTTCAGCCAGGCACAGTGGTAGCATCTGTAATCCCAGCTACTTGGGAGGCTGAGGAAGATGGATCACAAGTTTGAGGCCAGCCTAGGTAACTTAGTGAGAAACTATCTCAAAATAAAAATAAAAACAAATTTAAAGGGTTAGTTATGTAGCTCAATGGTAAAATACTCCTAGGTTCAATACCCAGTACCTGAAAAAACAAAATGAAACAAAACAAAACCAAAAAAAAACCCTGAGGTTCCAAGAGGCCAACTAGCCTCTCATTTGGAAATGGTGGTGGGAGAAGCACCATGTCAAGATACTGTTTATGAGGGTTGAATGAGATAATATGTAGCAATCACTTAGTATACTATCTGGCATACAAGGAGTGCTAAGTAACTGGTAGTGAGTATTGTAACTATTTATTAGGATGAACACTTGCCCTTGGGGAGTTTCCTAAAATAAAACAAATAGGCATTTGCAAGAACTCAACTTTTTTTTTTTTTAATCTTGGTGAACTTCATTCAAGAGCCAAAGTCAAACAATCTAAATAAGTCACTGATGATGTAAGCAAATGATAAAAACAGATGGGGTGGTAAGACTTCAGTACCAATTACTGTAAGACTTAATTTCTATCTTTTCAATAGGTTGAAATTGGACAAAATATTTCCTTGCTTTTAATCTCTTCATAGCTCACGTGTCAGATCTGGAGTCTCCTCAAGGACAGGGATTAGATCATAAACAAATTGAGGACTCCTAAGATTCTGGCACAGTGAGAGTGAGAAGGCCAGCAGCAAAAAAGTATATAGAAGAAAAGTACTAAGCAAAGTGAAGACATAATCTACTAAACTTGGGATGGGGCAAGACAGTGTGGTTGCTAAGAACACAGCCAGCATCAGACTGGGTTCAAATTCTGGCTCTACTCTTTAATCACTGTTTTTACTTACACAACTGGGGTGACCACAGTACCTAAAAGGATTATGGCACAGATTAAATGAGTTTAAACAGGAAATGCTTTTAAAGTACCTGAAACATAAGCTTATTTTAAATCTTTTTTTTTTTTTGGGGGGGGGGGGAGGGTGTTAGCAATTTGGCCATCACAAACCCTTAATGTGTCTTGACAGTCTTTCTTTTGTTTTAAACTCTGTCAGTCTATCATGAGGTTATATATTTTATAAGCTAATGTGAGACAGAAATTATAGCTATGAATGCAGTTTTAGTGACTAATAGTTTCATAGAACAGCATAAATTCATTTATGTATCAATAAACCTAAAAATGATGCTGAGGAGTAGTCAAGAAATAGTGATGCCATTTTAGTAGGGTCAGTTTCTTTTCACAGAGGTAGATGTTTTTTTTAGACAGGCCTTTGCCAATTATCCTGGAACCTTTCTTTTTGGTATAATTTGGTCTCTAATAATAAAGAGTACATATTTAAAAGGGTGGTTAATCATGGGGCTTCTGGAGTTAGAGCGTTTCAAATACTGATTCTGACATTTATTGTGGGTAGAGTTCTTGAATAAGTCACTTAACCTCTTTAAGCCTCAGTTTATCCACCTGTAAAATACCACTAGAGGGTTGTGAAGACTAAATCAGACTATGTGTGGGCAGTGGTTGGCAGACACATTGTAAGCATTCAATTCACTGTAACTATTATTTAGGCATTATACTTTGTAATATCCTTACCCTGATGCTAAGATATCTATCATCACAGATTAATGTTTCTGAATCAAAGATCTGTCTTATAGCTGCTAACCATTTCCTTCTTTTGCCTTGAACTGCTGATACTAAATCAGTGGTCTCTCTTACTTACTTGAATTGGTGGCATGATAAAAGGAATAGAGTAGGCATAAGCAGATTTACCATTTATGCCTTCTGTACTCTATTTCTTTAGTTAAGATTTAGTTCTTGTTAATATTTAGTTCTCCTAGTCAGACTATGTTTGGCCATCATCCTAGTCAGCTTAGTCAATGAGATAATTTCATACAGTCAACCCCTGAACACGGCAGCTAGGCTCTTTGGCTATAGACTTCCTAATTCTAACTAGCCATCACAATGGGAGAGAAACAGTTGTTGTACTAAGAGATCACTTAGTGGAGTTTTCCCTTTTCATAGGAAATTTCAGGCAGCTATTAACATTAATTTAGTTGTAGTATCATGGCAGATGTGTCATAATTTTCCTCTAGGATGTTTTGTACAAGAAGTCATTCAGTAACAAATAGGTATATTTTCAGATATCAACTAATTATTTTCAAAAAACAATTAAAAGTACTAACAAGGGGCTGGGCTTGTAGCTCAGTGGTAGAGCGCTTGCCTTGCACATGTGAGGCACTGAGGCAGGCAGGCAGGCAGGCAGGAAGGAAGGAAGGGTGGGGAGGGTGAGAAGGAGGAGGAGGGAGGAAAGGAAGGGGAGGGAGGGAAGGAAGGGCATTAACATATACACATGTATATATCACTAATTCTTTGTCTAAACTCTCCCAATTTGCCAGAATGGTACTGTAAAAACAGATTCCCCCTCCAAATGGTTTGGTTGCTCTTTGCCTTTTATTTTTAGAGTGCATTAGAAATTAAAGTATTAGACACTTGCTTAATAATAAACTAAGTTTGCTTGTATACGAGATTTGATCTTTCCTAATGAAAGCTTACTTAGGCTGCCTTCTACATTTAATAGGAAACGAATCCATTCTATTGGGAAGCATTTCAAAAAACAAAAATCAAATTGGCTATTGGACTTTCCTTGAAATAAAATTTAGAGCAATGAATGTATTTTTTCTCAACTACTTTTACCTAAAAGGAAGAAAACATTTCCTAACATTTTTTAAGCTTTTGACACTTAAAAAATTTACATCTCCTCCTCTAGGTCTTATAGCTCAGGCTCCCGTTAGGCTTAATTCTAGCATCAACAGATTGAGATCTCATTCCACTATTTTTCAGTCTCACCTACCATGCTTTATCATACTATCTGGGGTTTGAAAAGAAAGTTCAAGGAACAACAACTGATTACTCCTTATTTACTAAGTCATATGCTATGTCTTATTTGATTTCCTTGGTCAAACTGCCTCATTTTTTTTCCTTTTCTGCTGTGGTTACTTCTTTGTAGTTTTTCTTGAAGCAAACCAAGAAATGCAATATATCTCCCTGAAATATGGTTCTGGCATATAGTAGTTATTCAATAAACTGTTTCAATTGAATGAAAACAAACATTTAGTCAAATGTTGCTGTGAGCAAGTATAAAAAACTATAAAGGCAGCTGGGTGCATAGCTCAGTGGAAGAGCAGGTACTTAGCATGTACAAGGCCCTAGGTTCAATCTCCAGCACTGAAGGAAAAAAAAAAAAAGAAGCCTGGGAAGCAGAGACAACTGGTTGAAAATTAAGGTTCTCACCTATGAATATTATTTGTCCAGGGGACTGACTTTCAAACATTTTAAGTAATAGAACCCTTTGCTTAGATGAACTTTCAAACAGAAAATACCTCAGGGATGCCTCTGGATAAGGTCTGAGGCCTCACCCACAGAATGCAGCTCTAACCACTTCTTAATGCTAATAAAAATGCCATGGGTGTGTCAAGAATGTACAGACTAGAGCTCTATGCTCTCTAAATAGGCCAGTTAGTTTTGTGAAGAAATAAGAAAGACAAATACATACATCATTAGCTGAAAATTATGATGTGAATTTGCTAAGCCTAATATGAAATGGTATATAATCACAACCATTACAAAATAATAGGAAAGAAAACATCTTTATTGGAATATTGTTCCCCTTTAGAGCTAGCACAGGTGGGCAGGGCCTTCAGCAGAAGCTGTTGGAGGCAGTTTTAGCCTTCAGTCATCTGCAGGCCTGTAGGAGGTCCCACCCACCAATATGACTCCACTGTAATCTATTTCACCTTGCTCAGATATACTGTTTAACATTTGTGAATGTAAAATAACCTTAACCAGCAATTTAAAACCAGGAGAACAAAAGGAACTTGATTGAAACTAATTTACATTTTCAATTATTATTATAAAAATTTTAAAACTCTGTTTTTGTTTTTTTTTGGTGGTCTGTTTGTTTTTAAATGATCACCCTTAACCAACAGGAAGGGATATCTGAAAAAGGTTCCAGAGTGCTGGCTACAGTGAAATAAGAGAAAACAAGTCAGGAGATTCTCTTGTTCTCTATTGCTATCTATGTTCCTCCTCAATAAATAAGATAGAATGGTAACTATAAGCAAATAGATGTCTACATTTCATATAAGAGAGTTTTCTGAACACTACCATTGTCAAAAATACACTGAATCCCAAAACTGAGACATTCCTATTTAAAATCATGCCATGTTTTTAAGATTTCACATTCTCATTTGAATGTTTAGGACTTGTACAGGTGATCCACATTCCATTGTCCCAATCTATTCTATCAATTTTTAAAGCTAGACTTAATAATAAGATCTTCATTTTTTCCTTTAGTGGAGTGCTGTTTTTTTGTACTTTAACAATGAGAATATTAATGTTTTGTTCCTTAAGAGTGTTTTTTTTTTCATAGTTGACTATTTTCTCCTTGCTGTGAATTTCTGGACAAAAAGTTTAGCAGGGGCTTCTAATGACAAATCTACTTAGGTGTACCTTGTTTTCAGTGTGGCATCTTTGGGAATTATGATTTCCTCAGCAACAGACATTTAATTCATAGAATTTCTTTGTATAAAAGGAGCATATTCTGCTCTATTTCTCCACACATACCCTTTCATTGGAAATGTAGCATTCTATTTTCTTATCACCAGGCTATGTAAGTTTAATTTTTTAATTATTATTTTTTAAAAAAATCGTGGTGCTGAGGTTCTAATGCAGGGCCTCTTATACAGTAGGCAAGTGCTTAACTACTTAGCTATATCCCCAGCCCACTGGAAGCTCAATTTTCATTAAATCTTACTTTAAACTTATTGTCAGAATTGACTAGGGAGGGGGTATGGTTCTGTGATTTTAAATACATGTAACACCCACGACAACAAGGCTACCAAACAGTCCCACCACCCCCAAACACTCCTTCATGTTGTCTCTTTGCAATCACACCATTCTCTAACCCATGACAACTACTGTTTGTCCTCCATCCTTTATAATTTTTAAGAATATCATATAAGTGGAATATATTATATCGTCTTGAGTCTGGCTTTTTTCACTTGGCATAATGCCTCTGAGATCCATTCAAATTGGGTGTTATCAGTAGTTATTTCTTTTATACCACCGAGCAATATTCCAGTACTAGTTTATTTATTCAGCCATTGAAGATGCTTGAATTTAATGGATGAGGTTTTTATTTAAATTTTTGTTGTCAAATTAGTCTTTTTGTTTATTTATTTTTATGTGGTGTTGAGGATCAAACCTAGTGCCTCACATGTACGAGGCAAACGCTCTGCCACTGAGCCACAACCCCAGCCCTGGATGAGTTTTTTTAAAAAATAATTTTTAGTTTTAGGTGGACACAATATCTTTATATGGTACTGAGGATCAAACCCAGGCCTCACACATGCTAGGCAAGCACTCTACCACTGAGCCACCACCTCAGCCCTTAATGGATGAGTTTTAAGGATGCTTGATTATGAATTCAACCTATACAAACATTCACATATAGGTTTTTTCTCTCCTTTTTTTTGCAATTGGAGATCAAACCCAGGGCTTTGCATATGCAAGGCAAATGCTTTGCCACCGAGCTATGTATAGGTTTTTTAAAAACGAACTTAAGTTTTCACCTCCCCAGGGTAAATATCCAAAACAAGAACTTCTGGATACTATTCTCTGTCAACATTCTCCAGGTAGTACCATCATTTTACCTTTCCACTGGCAACATGTGAGTTCCTGTTGTTCCACATGCTCACTAGCATTTGGTATTGTATGTTATATTTCAGTCATTTTAATAGACATGAAGGCTTTAATTTATATTTCCTGATCCAGAGATGTTAATATTTTTTGTGGTGGTGAGGTGCCTGAGATCAAACCAAGGGCCTTGAGTATGATAGGTAAGCACTATATCACTGAGCTACAGGCCCAGCCCTTAAACATATTTTCACATGCTTACCTGTCATCCTTATACCCCTTCAAGTGAAGTTCAAGTCTTTTTTGTTTGTTTATTTTAAAACTAATTATTTTCAAATCATGTTGAATTTAAATGTTCTTTATATACACTGGATACAGGTCCTTTGATAGATATATAATTTATAAATATTTCTGCCAAACTATCTATGGCTTGTTAGTTCAGTCTTTTTCTATATATGGATGTAAAATTTTGTCTACGTCATGTGTTGAAAATACTATCCTTTTTTCCATCAAACTGTTTTTTGTATTTTTGTTGAAAATCAAATGGCCATGCTTGGGTGAGTCTATTTCTATTTTCTTCCATTGGTCTAGGTATATATCATTTTGCCAATTCCACCCTGTTGTGGAACTATTGTAGCTTTATATTCTTAAAGTTGTGTATTGATGCCTCCAACTTTATTCTTCTTTCTGTCTCAACTATTATCTGTTTTATTTTGGATGGGTTTTGCAGTTTGTTTTTGAGGAATTGGTCCATTACCTCTAAGTTATCAAATACATGTAGTATTCCCTTATTACCCTTTTAAAGTCTCTGGCAGACTAGCACTGTGGATGTTGCTAATCTGCATCTTCTCTCTTTAATGTTTCTAAGCCCTGTCTGAGGCTGATTAGTTTTACTGATCTTTTCAAATAGCCAGATTCTAATTTTACTGTCTCTATTCATTTTTTCAAATTCATTGATTTATTCTATCATTCTTCTATCTCCTTCTTCTGCTTGCTTTGGTTGTATTTTGCTCCTTTTTCTATTTTTAAGGTGAACACTCAGGTGATTGATTTGAGAGCCTTCTTGTCTTCTAATATAAACATTTAATGCTATCAACTTCCCTCTAAGCATTGCTTTAGCTGCATCATCCCTTTTTTCCCCTAACTTTATTCCTTAATCACCTGATTCTGACAACATAATTACTTAGTATTTACCAGCCACATTAACTGGCTTATTTTACCAACTGGGTTACTACATAATACCTTGATGCTTTATTTCACTGATTGATTGTGCATAATGAATTAAAAACCGGTGTGATCATGAAAATGTTGGCAACTGGCCTACTTTGTATTACAGTATATATCACAGTATATTGTGTGTTTCCCACTGTTTGATATGTTGTATTTTCATTTTCACTCAGTTCATAATATTTTCTAATTTTCCTTAAGACCTCCTCTTTAGTCCATGAAACATTTAGAAGTGTCTACTTAATTTTCAAGTAACTGAAGATTTTCCTATTTACCTTTATTGATTTCTAATTTAATTCTATTATGGTTAAAGAATATAATTTATATGACTTCAATTCTTTTAAATTCATTAAGGTTTGTTTTATGAGCCAGAACATGATCTATGTTGTTGAATGTTCCATGTGCACTCGAAAAGAATGTAGATAGTGCTATTGTTGGATGGAGTGTTCTATAAATATCAATTAAACCCAGTTGGTTGTCAGTTCTTTTATATCCTTGCTGATTTTATGTCCAGCATTTCTCTCAATTACTGAGAGAGGAGTGTTACAGTTGCCAAGTATAATTGTGGATTATCTCTCTCCCTTTTCAGTTCTGCCAGTTTTTGCTTCAGGTATTTTGAAGCTCTGCAGTTAGGCACATACACATTCAGGATTGTCAGCTCTTCACAGTGAATTAGCTCTTTTGCCATTATGTAATATTCCTCTTTAGTCATTTTCTTTGCTCTGAAGTCTAATTTTCTGTTATTAATACGTCCATTCTTTTAGTTAGTAGGTGCAATGCTATTCCTTCTGCCATTTTTTTCTTTTAACTTATTTTTATTTGAAGTATGTTTCTTGAAAACAGCTTATAAGTGCATAATTTAAAGAAATTCATTCTGAAAACTTGTTTGTAATTGGTCTACACACATTTATATCATTTACATTAAATATAGTCATTGATATGTTCAGATAGGGTCTACTATTTTATTATTTGTTTTCTGTTTGTTCTTTTTGTTTTTATTTCCTCTTTTCCATTCCCTACCCTTTCTGGGATTATATGAACATTTTAAATTTTACTTTACATTATTTATGACAACATTTCTTTGCATGGTTTATGGTTAAGGATTTCAATGTACAAAATTAGAACTGAAATTTACTGTAAGTGGTATGTAAAAACCCACTTAGGCCCCCTTTTACCCACCCCTTTATGTTGTAGTTGTCTTACATATTACATCTATGCACACTGAAAACCTCATCAATGTTATAATGTGTTTTCACCTGCAAAATATGTTTCAAAGAACTCAAGAAGAAAAAAAATGATCTGATACATTTAGCATTTCTGTTGCTCTTCTTTCATTCTTGGTGTTCCAAGTTCCCTTCAGTTACCATTTTCCTTATCTCTGAATAATTTTCTTTAGCAATTCTAAGAGCAAGTTTGATGGCAATGAATTCTCTTACTTATCTGAGAATGTTCTTTCAATTTTCTTTTTATTTTACTCCTGAAAAATACTTATGTTGAATACAGAAATCTGAGTTAATAATTCTTTTAACATTTCAAAATCACTGTCCCACTTTCTCTGGTTTCCACATTTTCTAATGAGAAATATGTCTTCTGAATAATTTTCCTTTATGATATTTTGTTTTTCTCTGGTTGCTCAAGATTTTTTCCCTGTCTTTTGTCTCTAACGATTTGATTATGATGTGTCTGGGAGTGGATTTCTTTGGGTTTATGTTGTTTGAGATTTAATGAACTTGTTGAATGTGCAAGTTTAAGTTTTCAGACATTATTTCTTCAAATATTTTTTCATCCTTGTGCTCCTCTTCATCTTTGGGGACTCTAATGATGTGAATGTTAGATTTTTCTGCTACTGTTCCACAGGTCCCTGAGGCTCTGTTCTCTTTTTCTCCCCAGTCTTTGTTGTTGTTGTTGTTCTCTTTCATACTGGATAATTTCTATTCATCTATCTCAAGTTCACTGATCCTGTCATTTCCATCCTGCCACCAAGACCATCTGAGAATTTTTTTTATTTTGGTTGTTATGTTTTTTGTTTGTTTTATTTTGGATCTTCTATTCCTCTGCTGAGACTTTCAATTTTCCTATTTATTTCAAGTTTTCATCATTATCTACTTGTCTAGAACACTTGTATAACAAAATAAATAGTCTCATACATGCTAAAAACGTGTTCAACCAGTGAGCTACATGCCCAGACTGTTATTTTCATTTTAGCAGCCAAGTGACTTCATTAGGATTGGTGAGTTCCAAATCACTTTCTGTGGCACCAGTGTCAATTCAGCTATTAAAACTCTGGCAGGAAGGTTGAGGGTGTAGCTCAGTGGTAGAGCACATGCTCAGCATGCACAAGGCCCTGGGTTCAATGTCTAGCACTGGGAATATAAAAACCCTATAATAGCAAAATTTTTGCAATACTTTTTAGATCTGCCCTCTGTGTGTACCACTTAGTCAATCTGGGTTCTGAGTGATGGTCATCATTTCAGTTCTCAAAGTGTTTGGTATACTAACGAAATTTATATCCTTTCCTTCCATAAGTCCAGGAATTCATGAACAAGTTTATGGGGCTACTGAGGTCTTCTCTGTGACTTCCCAGTGGTTAGCTTCTAATTTCCTATAGCCAGCTCCTGTTTTCAGTCCTCCAACCAGAAAGCTGGGTCTTTAGTTACTCAACTCTGTTGCATACTTCTGAGTATATGCCATTTAGAATCAGTGGATAGGGAGACAGGGATGTGGGGAGGTTTCCCCTCCCTCAGAGTGTTGACTCCTACTTTACTCCGATTGCTGCTTCCGTTGCCACCATAAGATAACTTGGGACAGAGAGAATGAAGAATAAAAACGTAAAACCTCTGGGGAATTTCTACATTCTCATGAGTGTTAGTCCCTTTGCTACTACTGTTTCTCCTGGAGTTCTGTCTGTATTTTGGTGCTCACATCTGTTTTTAACCCTAACTCTCTGTTTCATTCAGGGAGAAAAATAGCAAATTCACTGCCAGTTTGATAATACTTGAAATCTGGACTTCATCCCTAACCTTCCTGCTACTATTCAGAGTCTTCATGTAACTACTCCATGCATTCTATCTAGGTTTTATAGTTGCTTTCAGCTGGAGAGGCATGGAGGAATATTCTTTATCTTACATAGAACCGAAATGGTGGTAGAATTTGATGCCAGGGTTTTAATCTTCTGTGAATACTTCTCTAATGCATGTTCACAACTTTATGATCTGGATCAACATTTATATCTTCCAAGAAGCCTTACCACACTAACTCTACTTTACCTGTCTCTTTGGAACCAATGTATGAATTCTGCAATTTACTGTGACTTTTAAAATTTTTGTTGTGCTTCAAATATCTGTGCTTAGTTCCTCATATTGGAACTTTGTAAGGGCAAAACCCATGGCTTCAAAACGTTTTTATTTCCCATATTCCTGACCAGTATCTGGAAATAGGAATAATTTAAACATGTGAGTTTCCTGTTTGCTTATATATGATTTAGTCTGTAAGAATTATTAGGTGAATACAGGAAACTATACCCAGGTGACCAAAGACACATAGGATATATTAAACACATATGCACACACCTCAAACATTCACCAGCTACCTCAGTATACTATGTGTGTTATAAGCTATACTAACTCACATCTGGTGTTTGTTACAACTTTCCTTCCAATTTCAGATAACCTTCCAACCTTCACTTCTCCATGACTCACAGCTGCAACTCTTCTGATATCCACTTCCACAAGTAAATTTCAAATCTTTTTCAGGGTAAAGTACCATATTGATTGTAGTATTTATGCATTCCTTAGTTACTTAAGATGTACAAAACCATGCCACTGTTTTCACTAGGTTCTTATATTATGCATTTTTATGTGTCACTGATAAAGTTTTTCTAGTTTCCCCCATACACTGTATGGTTTTCATAGCTTGGTGTTTTTTAGGGACAGACATGTTGCATTACAGGAGAACTGAGCATAAGTGGAAAGGAGAAGGAAGACTAGTGGAAGAACTAGGCATAAAGAGAAAAACAAAGAACAAAATGTGGGCATACTCCCAATACTTACTTTCTTTCTTTTTTTTTTAAAGAGCGATCGAGAGAGAGAGAGAGAATTTTTAATATTTATTTTTTTAGTTTTCGGTGGAATAATGACATCTTTTTTTTTTTTTTTAATTTGTATGTGGTGCTAAGGATCAAACCCAGCGCCCCGTGCATGCCAGGCGAGCGCGCTACTGCTTAAGCCACATCCCCAGCCCCCAATACTTTCTTAATCTCAAGATTTGCCTTAGAAGATTTTCCTTTGATCTATAACCAACTTAAAAAGAAGAACACAGTCTGGCAACACTAAACCAGAGTTGACACTTAAGCAAACCATGAATTAGTCTGCTTTAAACTTTCAACTTCAACCTACTGTTTCAAAGTAGAAGCAACACAGCTTCCTAAGGCTGATCTAGTTAGAACATTTACTAACTAGACTGCACAGGAAAGAATAGGAGAAGGCACCAAATCCTGCAGCTTCTAAGTAGAGGCACAGAGAAGAGACTTGTAAGAATGTCTTCTGCCTCCTTATCTTCACATATTTATATCTTATTGATCCTACCAGTCTTAACTTACATCTCACCTTTTCTATGCAATCTTCTCTCATCTTTACTTACTTACATGTATGTTTACACTAAAAAACTAGTACAGTGGTTGTTAATTTTTTTCTACCACCCCACTGCTCTTTCAACACACACCTATAGGTAGATGAACACACACTCATCCAAGACAATGGCTCATTCCAACTGTGATTCTCATGACTTTCAAAGATCTGCATATGTGTATGTAAGTAGGTGGGGTGCATGTACATGGGGGTTCTGTCTCTGATCCCGAAATTTTACCTTCTTGGTTAGACTGAGAGTTAAAAGTTGAATACAATTCATTTTTTCCCACAAAGCCTGTTGAGAGCAAGAGTATGGCTACGTCGTATAGAGTTCATAGGCAAGATCTTTCCCTGTTGTATAGCAAACAGTTAAAGTCTGTGTTTAAGAAAAAAGTGGTTTGGGTAAGAAGTCAGTACATTTATTTACCTTGGAAATTACGTGTGTGTGTGTGTGTGTGTGTGTGTTATTAAAGACTGAACACAGGGATGCTCTACCACTGAGCTACACTCCCAAGCCCTTAATTTTTTATTTTGAGATAGGGTCTAGTTAAGTTGTGTAGACTGGCCTCAAAGTTGTGATCATCCTACCTCAAGGAAATAATTAAATATATTAGAATTCAATTCAGAACCATGAGATTGTAGGAAAGAATCTCACATCCATTTCTTTCTATATCATAACGCAGGAAAAAATGACTTGAGTAGCTAATCCTATCAATTTAACTTGTAAATTGCCTCCAGAATCCAATCACTTCTCACAAATTTCCCTACGACTCATTGGGCCAAAGGCCACAATACACCCCATATGTCCTGAGAATATAAACTGAGTCCTTACAATGGTTTACATGACCTTTCATGGTCTGTCTCCTCTGCTGCCTCCATCTCTCTCACCTTACCTCTTACTGACCTCCCCATCATTCACTCATCTCATGCTACACTGGCCTCTTTGCCATTCCTTTAACATGACAAGCTCTCTCCTATCTCAAGCCCTTGATACTTGCTGTTCCAGGACCCTTATT
>NC_092518.1:18697233-18742233 GCF_047511675.1 Marmota flaviventris | reverse complement strand
TACCTCCTTCATTAGAATACAGGCCAATTATAGGTAGGATCTATGTTTTCCCTTTTTTTGTGGTTTTCCATCTTTCTACTATGGGTGATTGAAAATTGCACAAAATTTCCAATAATAGGTCACCTCTAGTTTATTTCTGGTCCATGGTATAATAATTACTTTTGTGGTTCTAATTAGTTAACATTTATCAGCAAACCACACTATAGTCCATGATTTATTACTATGGATGGCCCTGTCTTATCACTCCCATACTTAGTGAAGACTCTTTAACTTGGATCCTTATATGGAGTCAGACACATTCTTTTTAGCCCAATTACCAAAACTATACTTTAAAAAAATTAGATGACCCCTCTCTTCGAGCAACTGGCTTTCAATGTAGAATGAATAAAAGAAAGCACATTATTTTAAATATGCTGATTAAAATACCAGATCATCAAAGGGGATAGATCCAAGATTTCTCTGTCTAAGGGCCAATATAATTATAAAATCATGACACCATCAGCAGAAGAAATCTTTGGGTAAAACCCTTATGGAGAATTACAAGCTAGAAACAAAGATAATTAGCACCCGGTAGAACACTCCCACACAAAGGGTGCTGATTAAAATGGAGCAGTGTCCACCTGGAAGAAGGCATCTATCCACTGGTATGTGCATTAATGTACCTTAACATTTTAATCAATATTTTAGAGAAGACAACAGGGAGAAGGTTAATCACAGCATCAAAAACTGCAGAAGCCAAAAGGCTGGACACATAGAAGAACCAGAATCCAAAAAAACTGACAATAGGAGAGTGATGGGCCGAGACCAGCAAGGGGACATTTAATGGAGTTCACTGGAAGGTCTCTGTTGCAAAGAGTGCTGGTTGGCCCCCAATACCCAGTCTACTCTTTCACTTTAGAAATAAAAGAGCAGTTATCTCCCTATGACTAACTTCTGACCCACGAAATGTAAATGGGAGTGTTGGGTGGGACATCTAGGAAACTGCTTAAAGAATTGAATTAGCTAAGGTACATCCTTTTGGCCCTTCAGCCCTTTCTCCATTTTGTACTCTGTGATAGCCTGAAGGAGCTTGTGCAGCCTCCTTGGACCATGGGGTGACCTTGAGGATGGAAGCCTGGCACTGCTGATGATGGACTCATGGAAGGGCAAGAAGAGTCTCTGCCCCAATGACACTATGGAGCCACGAGAGCAATCCTGGATAGTTCACACCTGGATTTCTTCCATGTATTAAAAGTTAATTTGTGTTCTTTGTGTCTGAAAAACATGTTTTAGTATACATAATGCTCAAAATAGAACACAATGTGAATATAGATGCCCAGAAAATTCCAAAGAAACGCAAATGAAATTCACTACCAAAAAAGGTGGCAGTGGCAGGGTTGTTATTCTCCATATGAGCACTAGTGAGAATACTTGAAGTCCTGCATAGAATTTTGGACTCTTCATTTCATCAGGATACAAATTCATACAACAGGCGTAAAACAGGTGCAGAATAAGTGCTTGCTGAAGTAAAGGATAGAGGAAGAGATCAGCCTAGCCTCGTAAAATACTGCTCAGCTTAAGTAGGACCAGTGAGTAAGCTACAAGACACAAATTCAGGCCAAATGCAAGACCTTTCTACCTCATGCAAAATAAAATAAATAAACTTTTAAGAATACACTGAAAGAAGCAACCCAAATATCCATCAATGGATGCATATCTATCTGTTAAATGGAATATTATTTGGCCACAAAAACAATGAAATACTGATACATGTTACAACATGGGTGAGCTTCATGCTAGGAGAAAGAAGCTGTTTATATGAAATATTCAGAATAACGAATCAATAGACAGAAAGCAGTTAAGTAGTTTCCAGGGGCTAGATGGAGGTGTAAATAAAGAACAACCGCTTAATGGGTACAGGGTTTTCATCTGAGTTGATGAAATGTTTTGGTACTAGATAGAGGTGGTAGCTGTACAACACTGTGAATGTACTAAAAGCTACTGCACTGTATACTTTAAAATAGTTGATTTTATGTTATATGCATTTCACCATGATAGAAAAAAGCATAAAAAACTATGTTAAAAAAAGGCTAGTACCTACTTGGTGGTAAAAGAAGCTGTATACAGAACTTAGTAATCTCCTTGCATCAAAAAAGCCACATCAAAATCATGAAAAAGACCCTTCATGGTCAAATCCCTTTCTCTACTGGAGAAGTACCAATGACTCGGAAAAAGATGTTTAAGACTTTCTATCATAGTTCTAAGGTTATCTTCTTATACAACTCATTACCTAAATAGATGACATTTATTTTTGTGTTTTCTTCTTATGTGGAAATAAGATACTGACAATGTAACTTGGAGACATGCTCACCATCCCTCTTTTACTTATCAAATCAATAATTTGTTCAGTTATAGTCATTTTGAAATTATAATGTGATAATTATAAATTCATAATTGCCACTTTCCATTGAAGGACAGAAGTCATATAATGGTAAATTTGTTATAACAGATTTTTTTTTATCAATTTTACAATAGATGATCATGTGAGAAACCATAGGAATGTCCCAAAGTAGGACTGGAAGCCATTTCTGTACTTTTCTCAGAAACTTAGCTGATTAAACAGCTGAACAAAAAGCTCCACCAAAATGTTCCTGCCCCAGGGACAGTCCAATTTCACAAATTATTTTTACCATGACCCAGGGAGTCACTGTAGACATTTTCTCAGCTCCACATCAAAAGTAAAAATGTTAATGAGAAAAAGTTCAACTTGGTTTGAAGTCTTAGTTCTACAATGAAAGACTAATTTTGGTGAATTACATAATACAGACTCCCCTGTGGTTTAGCTCATACGCATACACATTTGGCCACATTAAAAAGCCAAAAACATGTCCTTAAAATAGAGATATTAAAATATTTATTGTCTAACTTGGGTAAGTCCTAGAGTTATCACCAGTGTGAAAAAAGAGTCCTATTGACTTAGTAACTTAAATATGCATCAAATTTTTTTCATTTCTGTATTTAGAGGTGATTCCTAAATAGCAGAAAATACTCAAAATATTTTAACAAGCAGTAGCTTGTATACTGTTAAATTCTCATGAGCTTAAAAATTTTTACTAATACATAGATAAATATTTAAAGTATCTGAGAAGAGAAGGGACATGTCTAAAACTCTGGGAACAAAACTGCTTCACCTTTCTTCTCACAACACTGGCAACATGAACCAGAAGGAGAGACAGCTTTCATATTTCAAGTTGATTCTGGACAGCACTCAAGTCAACTGCAACCCAGGACTAAATGAGAATAGATTTATTATATGAGGATGAGACTAACACATTGAGGTTAATGCTTTACCAACACAAACTTGAACACTATATTTCAAGTCCCCACCAGTCTAGTATTTGGAATGTATGCTGTTTCGTCCAAATAAAAATTTACATAAGTCTTCTTTTTCCCACAGATTTCCATTTTATACAATCTACATAATGTTAAACTAATTTTATAAATAAGGAAATATCCTGTTCATTAATAATATATACCCACCACCTAGTAAAGTGCCTAGGATAGTTAGGTGTTTATTTAATTAAGCAACTGAGAGCTTAAGACCCAGATGAGCATAATCTTGTAAAATACATGTTTTGGAAAACCCTATGGTAATTACAATGATTCTGTCCCTTGTCTAACTTCTTTTGGAGACTCTGGAAAGATACATATTTACTCCTATAAGCAAAGTTCAGGAACCTTACAAATAGAATTGAAAAATTCTTCATTCATCATTAGCAACTGAAATAGAGTACAGAAAAGTGAGCAGACACACCATACAAAGATCAATAAAGTTTTCATTTGTATTAAGATTCCTATATTCTTTATCTTCATGTGGACTCTTATGATGAGACACAATTTTTAGAATAACTCGAGGAAATCTCCATTAGCTGCAACCAGAAGAACCCTCATAAAAAAACCATTTTAAACCTCTTTCTGCACATACTTATTATTACCAATTCAATTATATGACATAAACCATATCTTGATTGATTGATTGATGTAGCAATACATTTAAAATATTTTTCTGTAAAAACAAATGTGCTTATTAAGCATAACTTAAGTGTTTAAATAGGTACATGGCTTATCTAACAATTTCTTTTCCCCCTTTCTCTTCTCTGCTGTTGGTGCAATAAATAACAATGCAATAAATACACTGGTTGATATATCAAAAAAAAAAAGAAAAGTGAGCAGAATACCACTGTTAAGGTCCCCATGAGGAACGGCTAAGGACAGTGTCACTAATCAGGATGCTGTGAAACTGAGTTACTTCAGAGGGTCATGCCCTGAACAGCTAATCTATGAAATCTTCTCCCTGGGAAGTGCAGCTGATAACCTTGATAAACATCAGCCTAAAATGTCAAGTTTTGAAAAGGACAAAGATATAAAGAAAAACACAAGTCACTTTGAAATGCCGGTGTTGGTTTACTCATTATAAAATGACAATAAATCACAAAAGATAATTGAATTCATATACTAAACCACTAACAGGAATATCATTAATATTTATCAGAAGTGTAACAATCTAACAACTACATATTTTTCTTTTACCTTCTCTCACCAAAAATGGAATCCCAAAACTGGCTGACTTTCTAGGAAGTAATTCAATTTCATTAAACTTGTCTTGATGAATTAGATATTTAAAGTCTCAAAGGCAGCACCAGTTCAAGAAGGTGATTCCCCTAGAACCTACAACTGGATTGATGAGTCATTTTATTTATACATATATGTGTGTGCGTGTGTGTGTATACATACACGTACACACACACACACACACACACACTCTCTCTCTTTTTTTGCTCCTGCTGATGCAAGTCTCAAGATGAGACTGACATAAAAAGAGTTCACTATGACAGCTAATTCTCATGTTCCACATTTTAAAAAAACACTCCACTAATTATCAAAGGTATATAAAATTTAAGGCATGGAACATTTAATATTTATCAAATTAGTTAAAAGTAAAGGTATAATAATATCCACATGCTGGAAAGATTATGGCCAAACTGATATACTCATAAAGTATTGGTATACAGTATAATTGGTATAACCCATTAGGAAAGCAATTTGGCCATAGGAATCATGACTATGTTATGCTTAGGCACCTTGATATGTACTATTGATAAGAATTTATCCTTCACTTCTGTGATCCCAGCCACTTGAGAGGCTGAGGCAGGAGGATCGCAAGTTCAAAAGTAGCCTCAGCAATTTAGCAAGACCTTGCTTCAAATTAAAAAAAAAAAAATGGGCTGGGGATGTAGTTCAGTGGTTAAGTGTCCCTGAGTTCAGTGCCCAGTACAAAAAACAATTGCCCTAAAGAAATATTTTAAATTAAGAAAGAAAATCATTTAACCAGGAAAATATTTATCATAAAATTTTCAGGCTGAAAATATTCAATGAGAAATATTCTTTTTTTCCTGGTACTAGGAATGAACCTAGGAGTGCTTTACCACTAAGCTACATCTCCACCCCTTTTTACTTATTTTTTTTAATTTTGAGACAGTTTTGCTAAGTTGCTGAGGCTGGCCTTGAATTTGTGATCCCCCTGTTTCAGCCTCCCAAGTTACTGGGATTACAGGCAAGTGAAATAGTGCTCAAGTTCCAGTGAGACATACTCCTAAATTCTGTTTATGCCTTTTGGTACTGCAAATGAAGTAGCAACACAGAAATATGACTGGCAAATGATAAAATATAAAAGCATATTTTCAATATGACTATAACCAATAAAAAAACCCTATAGATATACAAAAGAACAAGGGAATATACAATGGTAGAAGCTATTTGCCATTTCTGACTTCTTGCCAATTTTTGTAAAATAATGCTATATTATCTTAAAATAAAAAGCCATTTGAACTTTAAAAGAAAATATTTTCCTAAAATTAGCCTGTATATAAAACCTTTTCAGTGAAGATTTCAAGTCAAAACTTGGTTGCAGACCCCTGTCTCTGCATTAAAAAATAAGTAAATAAATATCAGGTTCCCAAATATCATCATCTTCTCACCAAAACCTTCCAAATCCTTGGGCTAGTAAACTTGGAAAGTGAAGTGTTATAGCCCTATATTAATAAGAGATTGCACATTATTATATTACAGGTTCTGAGAAGATCTGCAATGGGCTATTTCATTTTGGCAAGCTCAGCCTCTGTTAGACGGTACTTGATCATAAAATATTTTCTGTTCGGAAGACCTGTGAAGTATCTTCCTACTAGTTTGGAAAATACTGCTTGGATCCATGATGTTCAAAGTGGGCAACAGAGGGAAGGCATCTCAATTACTAGACAGTTTCCAGACTCTCTACTCCCCAATTGGGAGTCACTAATGGGAATATACCTTATCCCTCAGATGCACATGAAAATATGTGAGTTTGGTAGTAGGGTGTCTCCACAGGGCAAATATATAGTATCTACTTCCCAGAGCTAAGAGATGGGCAAACAGCCCCCCTTCTATATAGTTCTTTAGAATTATGAGACTGTTACCTCAGGTTTAAGTATAGCTTTCATGCATGCTGGACAAAGAGGACCATTTCGGGAGAATTGAAGGGGAAGATGCCGAGTTCGATTGCGACATGCTGCCTCCTCACATATCAACCAGCCCTGGAGAGAAAAAAGAAAAAGTTTCAGTCTTATCACCAGCATCAAAAAAAAAAAAAAACCCCAAATAATAAACACTTTTGTTATTAAGGTAAACTCATTTTATTCAAAACTTTCTTAGAGATTCTAAAATAGTTCTAGTTAACTTTCTCTCTAAACATGTTAAGATTCATGCACTAAACCCATTACCAAGAGTGTAAGGCATAGAAACAAATGACCTTCCCAATAGCCGAGTGCCAGGTGCTTAATTAAATTGTTGTGTTTAGTTTGTAAAATGGGTACGACAAGAGTATTTACCTTATAGGATTGCTGTAACAATAAAAGTGCTTATAACTAGGCTGGGGATGTAGCTCAGTTGTAGAGGCTTGAATAGCATATACAAGACCCTGGGTTCAATCCCCAGTACCACACACACACAAAAGTGCTTAGAACTATTCTTGTTGCAAAACAGCAACTTAATAAGAGCAAGCATTTGTTTATTTAAAACTAAAACAGATTCTTCTATACATATTCTCTGGAAGCATAGAACTGACTGCCATGTTTTCAAGGACAACTTTGAAGGGTCACTGTTTTCTAGAGGTTTGCTACAGAGGTATCATAATCAGGTGAGTGTAAAGTGAGGGGTTGGGATATAATAAAGGCGGGCAAGGTATGTGCCCTCATCTTGGGGCAGTCCCACCTGCAGGGTGACAAGTAATGACCTGACCATCTGTAAATCTTGGAGTATTTTGAGAGATGACAACTTCTGAACTTGAAGAGTGAGTGGATGTTGCACAGATGGAGAAGGGAAGAAAGATAACTTGGGCAAGAAGAATTATATATACCAAAGAATGGAGACCAGAAAGAGTTATGCTGTGTAATCTATAACACATGACCCTATTCCCTATTTCTAGCCTGAATAGCCTATCTTTTCCCCCTTGTTAAGAGCAGTATACACATGAGTGTTGTTTAATTATGTTACATACTTTAGTCTACTTTCCAAGTGGTGTTAATGCAAATCTAAAGGATGTCTTCATTCACTGTTATTTTGCTTGACTCATTCCTCAGGAATAGGCTCTCCTTGGAAGTAGGTACAACCAAACACAAGGTAAAGTACCAAGAATTAGTTGTTCCGGCTCCATTTTAAGGCTTTTACAGAAAAGGAAAGAGCACAGTAGAACTTTTTGACTTAAAAAATGCTACCTTTAAAGAATCTTAAATTAATCTAGTCAATACATTCATAGAAACTTCATTCCTATCTTCATTCAACAAGCTAAACTATTTTAAGTTAAACTACTTAATTTGAAATTTGCAGGTGGAGAGTCTCAATAAGTCCTTATGAAACTTGTAATATATGCCCAAAATTATATTAAATATTGTGGGGAGTAAGCAAAGGGGCTTCTGGCACAGAATTTCAAGAATTTATAATCTAAATAGGAAAGCATGATCTACACACATGTAAGACTAAGAGCAATTCTGTATTGATTAGAATTTACAGTTGGTTCCACACAACTTGGTACTGAGTATAAAGGTTAAACAATATAGAGAAGGGATAGAGTTATGTTTGAAACAAACTACTACTACCACAATAAAAGACCATGAACCAGAATAAAGAAACAGTGGTTCTGAGTCAACTGTTTATTCCAATTCCTAGGACCCATTAACCACATTTTTTAAATTTGAAGAAATTTATATTTTCATATTTCTGAAACTCAGATACTTTTACAATTAACATGTAGAGTTTATTGATATATATTATGTTTCCTCCAAAAAAAGCTGTTAGGTCAAGATTGCAACTCACAACTGGCCCATCAGAATGAAAGAAACAGGTTAGGGGTACAGCTCAGAGGTAGAGAGTTTGCCTAGCACACGTTAGGTTCCTATCTTTTTTTTTTCTTTTCTTCCTCACCAAAATATACCAGCATGGGTAGGTGGGAGGAAGGGAGGGAGGGGGTGGGGACAAACAGACACACACAGAGAAATACAAAGAGAAAAGAAATAAGATACTTTGGTTTAGCCTGTTCAAGCATGGGGAATAGAGTAGGGAATAGTGGAGCTGTCAGCAGAAACAGGTATTAAATTTTAAATGTAATTATAAACCCTAAAGGTAAGACTGGTTGTTTCTGAAATTACCCATGAAGACATAATAATAAACAGTAAACTTCAAGCAAACCACATATGAAAAATACAGGAGTGAACCACTCCTCTATCATTCATTTGAGTTTGTTACATTATATTTTATATATGAGGCTTTATATTACTTTGGAGTATGTGAGTCAGTTAACAATGCCAACCATAGCCATAATTCATTCAATCTTAAACAATATTCAAAATTAGCAAGCAGACAGGTAATAACTAACATGTTTTGAGACAAATTATCAAGTACTAGAATACAACTGGGAAGTGAAAATCATTTTTTTTTTAGTTTTTAAAATTTAATGTTCCAAAAACTAAAGTTCTTTTCAGATGTTTTTGAAACTTGATTCCATCAATTTACTATCACCTCAGGACTCACTGGGTGAGCTGCCAACCAGGGAGATGCTAAGTTGTCATTTCACCTGCTTTTAAAAGCAAATACCTAACTCTATCTGTGACAGAGTTACTAACTAAATGTCCTTTCAAATCATATAGAAAACAGATAATATAATTTGTCTAGACTTCCTACCAGTTATAATTAACATTAAAGAGGTCTTTTTTTCTTTGTCACCTCTCTATTCAGTGCTTATTTGGGTTTGTTTGTACTTACTATCTGTTAATCTCCCTTTACAAATGACAACAATAACTAGTGCTATTATGCATGGAAATTAAACATGCTGATAACTGTGTGAAGGGAACTGGGGCTGAAAAAAATATTAGAAGCCTGTAACTCTTTATGCCTCTTGTTTTATTTTGATAATTAAGCTTTTGGCTGTGGTGTATTTTAAACAAAACACTTCTATGGAGGAAATAGGCCCTAATCATATTCAATATATGCTTTGCTTCAATTCAATTTGGTCTAGTTCATTTTGGTTAACCCCTTGTTCCCTCAACAAATGTTTCAACCATGCTAAATCTAACCTCTAAGAAACATTTGTGTTGTTAAAAATCAATGTGCCAGGTCACTGAAAGTATTCCATAATGGTGCAAATGTTACAAGATCTCAGCGAATTTTTGCCTCTTAAGAGTGACAGAAACAAAGCAAATAAAAATATGAATAGTGTATAAATTCACTTTGAATTATCACTTATAAATACAAAACTAAATATTTTCATTTCCTGCTTTGGGGAACAAAAATGCATAGCACAAGTCTACATTACCAAGTCAATGGAAGCCTGACCTATAAAAAAGTCTGGTTTTAATAAAAATCTCTAGGATCACTGTAAGGTTGTCTGCCATACAAATATGTTGTTTTATTACGTTACACTACATGCAAATTGTCATAACCAAGAGGAATGAGACTATTAAATTTTCAGTTGCCTACCTCATCAGGTTTATAATTAGAAGGTTCAAAAGAGGTGAAGATAGCTGTCCAATAGCAAAACATTTACCAAAACATGCAAAGCTCTATCACCTGTTGCTTTAATTTCAGCATCACTAATTCCTTAAAATCATTGTGTATGAAATTGTGTCAAATACTGATTGGTTCTGATTGCTAAATTATATTTCTGAGACCTCAACTAAAATGGTTTCTGTCTGCACATGCTAAAAAGGGATCGATTTCCACTTGTAACTGAGGCGTTCCTGGTAGTTGCACCTTAAACACAAACTGTCTTATTTGTGTACATCTGTATTTTTAGAAGGATGTATACACAGAGAAATCATCAATATTTGGAAATGTGATGCATAGTAGGCCCTCAAAAATATCTTTTGAATAAATGAATAAGCAGAATCAATAAAATAAAATGCAAAGAAGCAAGTTTATGAAAAACAATAAAGCTTGGGTCTAAAATTCATTAAAAACAATAATTCACAGTAGTTTTCATACTGTGGACTTCAATACATGGTGGGTCATTCTTCCATTCCCAATCAGTCACCATTTCTGTCCACTCGTCTTTCCTCTATAGTCCCATTACCATCAACCTCACCAGACATAGACCTGAAGTTGTTCTACTGCAGTACTCTCCTACCTGGTTCCCCCAGCCCTTTTCTCTCCCACACCCAGTGTAAAGAGTTGCCAGGTGTAGTTTTCCACAGATCCCCATCCCATCATCTAATTGTATACCCTCCATAGTAAAGAACAAACTTGGTGGTCTGGTTTTCAGTTCTTTAAAACTTATCATTCTCAACACAAAACTCTCTTCCACATTGAATTGGTTTTGTCACAGTCCTCGCTACATTTTGTTCATTTTCACCTCCTTATCTTTGCTTATGCAGCAGAATATCTGTTTAGAATGTCTATTCCTTGAATATCAGTTCCATTCCTCTTCTGTGAGATTTCTCCAACCCACAGGAACTTCTCCCTCTATCACATCTGATACTGAGCACACATTGCTGTGTACTGTCTCTTAACCACCTTATCTTAACATCTTGTTTTATCTCCCTTAACTGGTCAGTCAGTCCCTGGGGAATGATCTGCTTTGAATCTGGTAGTGCCCTTCCTAGTCTCTAGGGAAAAGGTTCACAATCAGTGAATACTGCAAAACTGAGGTGATAAAAAAAAAAACAAAACTGTACTCTCATTTGTGCGTGAGCTATTTTGTGTAAATCACCAAACCCATTCAATCCCTGAGTCTACTCTCCCTGAGAGTTTCCTCATCTATAAACAAGGAGGTGAAAATACTTATTCTGTTAAGGTTGTTCAGAGGATCAAATAAGAAAACTCAAAAATGTTCAGTAAAGGTATTGAGGAAGATCACAGGTGAACTACAGTTGACAATGCACATTAAAGGTGTGCTACTGTAACCAAGAGAGAGCTTGGTCATCTTCCAGCAGATGTTATTACAAAATGGAGAACTACAAATGGATAAATGATATGATTAGGTGGAACTTTCTCAATTTAGCTGTAAAATATTACATCTATGTAGTCAACATAAGTGAAATTTTCCTTAAGTTGTTCCTGATAGAACTATACTTGATTTGAAGTTATAGGTGGCAGAATAAAGTGAGGGAAGAGGAGGTGGTCTTTGCTTTATTTTAGCATTCACAGGAATTTTCAAGGGACAACACAGTTCTTCCACAATACATAATTTAGTTCAAATTGTAATGGCTTTCCAGGAATGCAGAAGAAGGGTCACAGGACAACGCGTGTTAGCATATGTGTGTTTTCAGAATTCATCATATCATTATTAGTGTCTGTTAATGCCCATTAACTACACCTCTCCCCCAAGCTATAATGCACTCCAAGAACATCAGATTCTCTTTTCACCCAAAAGCATTTATAAATGTCCTGGGGTTCCCTTGCAGCCACATTTTTCTGTCACGGAATTATCCCCAGTATAAAAAAAAAAAATGGGTCTTCTTATAGATAGTGCACAGTATGGGCCCACAGCTGCTTTTGAAGAATGACATGTTGTGATTTGGGATTTCCAGAAATATCAAAAAACAAATTGCTTTCTGACCCACATTTGCACCCAAAATGGGGAGAAAATTTCCTTAAGATCTCCAGGGGAAGTTTTAACAGGAACATAATTTTGCTTTTAAAGCTAAATCTTCTACACTGTAGCATGCTGGCATGTCAAAGAGTGATTATTAAGTCTCAGAGAGGTGCCAGGGTAGGAGATGAAAAATCAGGAAAAATAAATATATAAACTAACTATTCACCAAAGTTAATACAAAAATATTTTAAACAAAATTATCAAACAAAACAGAAGTGGAAAGTGCCTTGTCGGTCAATGTAAGAATTTTAAATATTATTAAAATTGATTTTTTAAGTTAGACATCTCTTTAAATGAGCAGTCATATGTCATTTCATCCAAGTTATTTGAAACTTATTGATCTTATCATTTGCGCGAAGACCAGACTCTGCCATCAGTTTGCTGAAAGGATAATGGAGCACTCCCAAACTGTTATGATAGGTTAGATGCAAACAGCAGTCCTCATTTAAACACATAGAATAGCACTACAAGTGGACAAATTCCAACCTCAGCAATTGTATATTACATGATAAATTAGCAACTTGGTCTGCTTTGCCTCACATCAAATCCAATACCATAGTCTTGCTATTTTAATTTGCAATCAGAGCTTGAGCATCAGAAGATGTACCTGAGGTACATTAAAGAGCCCCATGCAAGCCATCTTCTCCTGCTATACTGTGAGCACAGAAAGCCAACAATTACCAGCAATTGTATTTTACCACTGTAGGACAATACTAGAACAGTTAAAATTGTCTCCATGTAAGCAACTGGGAAAAATATACTTAAAATGACTTTATATGGAAAATTACATTTTGGGGGGAAAAAAGTTCAATAGAGGACATGTATCTTTCTGTATGGGCAGCTAAAAACCTCTCTTAGTATATTCAAGACTATTCTATAAAATACTCTCCCTATTCATCCAACTCAAAAGCCAGCTACATTCTTAGGCTATAATAGGTCACAACTAAGTACACAGTACCTTCCTTCAGGAATAATTTTGCTTTGTCTGTCAACTGTCAACAAAGCACAAAGAGCTCATGCAACCCAGCCATGTACTGTGGATATTAGAGATCTAACAAAATACAAATAATAAGAACACAAGATTTCATAGCCACCCTGCTTTCACTTTATGTGAGAAACTGAAAGCATTTTCCTCTCCACATTCCATTCATCTCTATTGTATTACAAATCTTTTCATAAAAGACTTTTTCCCTATGTGAAGCTACAAGTGACTTGGGGATGTAATATTCCAACTGCGATGAATGTCCAACTTTCCAACAAGAATGGTTATAAGTGGATGTGTCAGTGAAGGCATATAGTCATTTCAACAAGGAAAAGGAGGAAAGAATAAAATGGAATGAGATACAGTAAAATGGTTACTTTGGTACATATATCAATATTTTAGTGATGAAACCTCTAAGAAAAATTGTTCATTACTTTAATCACTGTCCCTGCCTCTCAAGACTTTATTCTTGAAAAAAACACCACCTTAGCTATGTACACATGATAGTGAATAAACTTTAAACATAAATTCAAGGTTCAGTTTCATCAATTTGAACACAGAAAGAAAGACTGGAAGGAATTACTCCAAAATGCCATCACTTGTATTAAGGTGGTTTCTTCTTCTGTTTCTATATTTTCTAAAATTTTCTACCACAAGCATATACTGCTTTTATGATCAGAAAACTATTATTAAAGAAAGAAGAGACAATTTTTGCCAAGAGTTTTCACTGTAGTTGAATCACTAACACATCTGAAAAATATTCTGAGCTGTATCCCATGTTTGATTATTGCCAAGATGAATTTTCAGGGAATATCCTTATGGGGGGGGAGGAGCACAAGAAAAAAATACCATTTTTTTTAAAAAAATCTCCTACTAAAGGCAAAATTTCAAAAATAGGTCAACTTAATCACATAAGAAGTAAAAAGTGGCAGGGCAGGTATTATTGGTATTGGAATCAGTTATTGAGCAACTCACTAAAATGCAAAGTCTTTTATAGGAATATGATCTTTATGATGGAGAAATCTCTGAAGGTAAGTAATAAATCAGTTTAAAGAGAGGTGCCTTATTCCCCACACCCTTTCCCCTGCCTTTATTCAGTGTGCACACAGATCAACTGAGATGTCCTGGGGTAGGAATCAAATAAAAAATTCAATCAGGAGGGTATGCTTAGACCCTTATTACCAAAAGATTTGCTCTTTGCTTAAATCCAGCTAAAAGTAGTTTTTACTTTTTGTTTGTTGGTAGACTAGTATTTGCTAGTATGGTTTAATGTGTTATGCCTTTGGGTAACTAACAACAAATGTTAAAACTGAATTTTCTATGCAGTTGCCACAAAGGCCATCTTAAAATCAGAAAGGAGTTCAAACCATCACCAGGCAATGTTTGTTCATTTAACTTTAATTATTTTCTCCTTGAGAATGGTACTAATGAAACTGAATATCTTTCATGGTTTCGAAGGGCCGTTTGAATAGTCTGCAAACAGAACTAAGGGTAGACAAGAGATCTGGCTGAGCCAGGGGGTTGCTAGGTGATGCAGAATGTAAACCCACAAACTTGTTAAGGTTTGCTTTGCTTTCATGCCATTTTCACACACTCTCAAAAGTTTTGAGAACTGATTTTTCAGGTGGTCATTACAAAAAAGAAGAATCCCCTTACTCCAAAATTTACTGCCCCAGATGCTCTGCCAGACTGAAAAGAGATGAAATCCATCTGATCTTTTAGTAGTAACATGGGAAACTTTTGGTTTTACATAAACAGGATTATAGATTTTCTGGATGCCCCTAACTTAAGAAACAAATGCAAGGTGGATTTTAATATTTCAAAAAGACACTCTGAATCTTATCCAACTTTAAATAAAATAAGGATTTCCTACTAGAAAAAAAAAGTGATCCACAGTTTGGGAGGTTTGGGGCAAAAAACCCAAAACCCCATGGAAAATGCCTTAGCACAGATCATCATCATGACAACCCTTTCTATTTAAGCCACTCTCCTCTCTTCCGGCCTGCACCAAGTCTGACTGCCTGTGAGGCTTCTGCCTCCTGCCCCCTCCCCCAGCCTCCTTTTTAAGTAGCTGATCAGAGATTGTCCAGTAAGAGCACTTTATTAGATCATCAGCCAGAGGGGTTCACAAGTACCGAGAGCAATGGGCTCAAATGCGGCACATCAGTTTTAATAGACCAGGGGCTACTAGTAAACTGCAGATACTGCTGAGAACTTTCCATGCACTGAACTCTTGAAAAAGCACCGTCTCTCCAGCTTAAATGCAGCTGCCTCTTTCAATGCCGCAAATGGGTAAATTTGACAAAAAAGCCACCATTAAGACTACATGAAAGGCTCAAGACAACATCCTTTCAATGCTTTGTACTTCAGTAATCAGATGTACTTACTCACCCCCTCCCCCAAACCCGATCAAGAACTATTTCTGAATGGTAGGAAATAATTCCACTTTGTACATCTTTTAGTTAATCAAGACTTTCTATTCAGCAATTTGACCTTTTGTTCAAAACAGGATTATCAGTTTTTTCGCCAGTTACCAAGGGCGACTCGCATGGTGAACATAATTGCAATAATTTGCAAAACACCATGGCAACCCACATTACAACTAGGTAAATACTGGGCTTTTGTGCTACATTGTTATTTTCAGAGATGCTGAAGTCAAAGAACGAATGACAAATGAACACAAAATTTATATTTGCTTTGTCTCAAAAGAGAAGAAAATTGATAACAAGAATTGGGGGGAAACCGACTACAGCTGTAATTTCTAACTTGATTAATTAGGATGGTAACAGTCCTTAACAGTATATTCAACAAACAGCCCTGACTTCGTCTCTCCACCCACCTCTCTCTATACCACTACCACTATCTCCCCCACCCCAGACAAATTTTTTCAGCTTGGAGAACAAACATCCCCCATTTGCTCTTTTCTTCAACTTAATGGAATCCTTAATTGCAGAATATTGTTCTCCTGCTCTTCACCGCAATGAAAACGAGAGAAAGGAGGAGAGTGCCAGGGCAGACAGGGAGCTACAGTCATTTTTTTCCTGCCTTTTTTGGACACCCCAGGCCCAATGATGAGACGGCATTTTCCTGGTATCAGCAGCTGTTTCGTAGCAGACAATAAAGTAAAAACTATTTAGCTTTGCAGAAAAGCCACTGTGTTTCCTCTTGGCAACACAAGGTAAGTCCACATGCCGAGATGAAGTTTCATAATTTAAATGCCAGAACATGAGATGAGAAAATAATGATGATCATAATAATAAACCATACATTGTTCTTATAAAGAAATTATTAACTGTGGAACTGTCCAAAAAGCTGTTAAAATGCATTTGTTTGCAATTTGAGGAAGATGTTCAACAAAATCCAATGTATTGAAAACCACTTTATACTCAGAGATCCCAATTCACAAAACAATCTAAAAATATAAATTGAGTACTCAGGAATTAACGCAAAAATCAAACTCATATTTTTAGCAGATAAGCAGTCTTACAAACAGCATTACAATCTTTTCAATAATAAATGACTGGAAAAGTTACAGCAGAATTTTTTAACTCAGATATGAAAGGCAGGTTCTATTTTATAGTAAAGGGGTGCTTTTCTTCCTAAGAGACACAAATTCTGCTATAATGTCTAGCTTTTTGTAAATTATCAAATCTGACTTTCTCATGCAAAATGTAGTATTCGGGGATGAGAAAAGAAAAATACACACAGAAAGGGCTCACAGAAGTTATACTGCCGAGATCTCGAGAGACAAGCAGCTGCAGATGCATTCTGTTCACAGCCCAGCCTGCTTTCCTTCATCTGCCTCCTAAGGAGGAAGAGCCAAAGGAGAGTATCTGAAATGATCTGAATATTTCCCCTAACTTTTGAAAAAATCAAATGAGCCTGCATTATAACGGTTCATTCTTATTTGTGAGGGCTGAAAATTCCCACACACATCTCTGTGATTCAACATAGAGAAATCACAATGTAACATTCTTCAGAATATGCCTCCAAAATTATAGATACTGTGAGTTCTCTTGAGCAGTAGAAATCAAAATTATGTGACACATTAACTCCTTCTCAGTAACAATATCTTTATACTTTGAAAATATGCTTTATTTTTTGGCTTATTAACTCATTGTGAATTTACCATACCTGTATTAAGTACACTTCTATCAAAAGTCTAAATGTTAAAAGAAACTGTATTCTTTAATGCCCAATGATAAAGGGGTGAACAAGCCTTCAGTACTTTTTTTGATCAAATAGAATCATAAAGTGTGCCTAAAATCTCCATGATACTTGAACTTCTTTAAGAAACTCTCATTTATTACATTTTTATACTCTATCCAGAATTTCTTCATTTTTGACATTCTACCTAATATTCTTGCACTCCCCGCAACCATTCATGGCTTTGGTTCTAGTGAGTTTCTTTTCTTCTTTCTATCAATTTGTTAGGATGCTTCTTGACTTCTTTTGTTTAGATAAGCTCATCTACAAGGAATCACAACATCCAACCTCCCATAACATTATTCAAATCCACAAATCAGGAATGGTAAACACCTTGCAGCTGTATTGCGTTCCTTCTCCAACTCTGTCACCATGGTTGCTACAGGATGGAAGCTGGCATTGAACATTAAAACCCATCTGCTATCTCTCTCAAATTATTCTTGCTCTTAAATTTTCAACTTTGGTTGCACATTGGGATCACCAAAGGAGTAATACAACACAGATGGCTGGTCATTATCCCCAGAATTTCCGGTTCACATCTTAGATGGGACCCAAGAAATTGCAACTTTAACAAGTTCCCAGGTGATACTGCTGCTGCTTATGGCTTAGGGACCTCACTTTGAGAAGCACCAGTCTGGGAAATACAATGAGCACCGGGATTTTAAAAAGCTCCTCAAGTGTTTTCTAATATGTAACCAAGGTTGAGAACCACTGTTCTACATTATTCTCACTCTATTCCTACTGGTTATCATCTTCTGAACAAGGAACTGTATACAAAAGAACTATACTTAACAAACCTTCTCTCTCAACTCTTTCCCCTCCAATATTTATTCTTTCTCTAGATATTTTTTATGTGCGTAACTCTTAATTCTTCCAGGTTCTCCATGTAAAATGAGAATTATCAAAGCCTCAAATATGATTTGCTTCTACTAAAAGAACTAACCAATTCCTAAACAGTTTACATCATATATATATATATATATATATATATATATATATATAGATATAGATATAGATATAGTTTATTAGCATTCTTCCTTTAAAAAAAAAGAATCTTACTCTAACAGCAATAATACAGTCCCTGAAATATAAAATGTGCTTCACATAGAATCACAGAATTTTAGGAGTGCTGGTGAAAACCAGTGTCTATGAAAAGTGACCACAATTACTTTTTTTTTTACTTTGAAAAGTAATATGAAGCAATATACTTAAACCCTACATTTTAAATGTGAAAGGAACTTCAGAGCTCTGGTCTAAAACTTAATAATTGACAGAAATGAGGCCCAGGAAAAAGTAAATTACCTTTCACACTCTCATATGGTGTTTGGGCTGAATGTCTAGTTCAGTACTGTTTATAGTCTCTACATATGCTGCTCAATATATGAGTCAGTAGCTGTTTGTGGGCCTTGAGCACTTGGAATGTGGCTACTCCAAACTGAGATGTGTTACAAGTTCAAAATATGCAGTGAATGTCAAAGACTTAGTTTTTTTTTTAAAGAAAGAGTGTGTGTGTGAGAGAGAGAATTTTTTAATATTTATTTTTTAGTTATCGGCAGACACAACATCTTTGTTTTGTATGTGGTGCTGAGGATCGAACCCAGGCCGCACGCATGCCAGGCGAGCGCGCTACCACTTGAGCCACATCCCCAGCCATCAAAGACTTAGTTTTAAAAAAGAGAACACAAAATAGTTCATTGATTTTTTTTTTTACTCATTATAGATTGAAGTAATATCTTGGATACATTGGGTTATATAAATTATTATTTATAACTATCCCTCCCTTTTTAAAAAAAATACAAGTGGATCATATACACTGCTAAAATCTGCTTTTTCACTTACAAAGAGGGAATTTTGCCCTCTGAGTAATAGAGATCTGCAACTTTTTTTAAAAATATTTTTTTAGCTGTAGTTTGACAAAATATCTTTATTTATTTATTTTTATGTGGTGCTAAGGATCAAATCCTGCGCCTCATCCAAGCTAGGCGAGCGCTCTATACTGCTAAGCCCCAGCCCTCTCTGCAATGTTTTTTAATGTCTGTGCAGAACCCTATCATATGACTGTTAATAATTTAATGAATCCTCTTGATGAACAATTGGATTCTTTTTAGTCTCTTATTACTACTGATAATGATGCATTCCTTGTTAGCCTTCTAACAGTACTTTTTTTTTTTTTTTGCATTATTGGGGACTGAACCCAGGGGTGCTCTACTACTGAGTTACATCCCTAGACTTTTTTTATTTTCTATTTTGAGACAGGGTCTCACTAAGTTGCCCAGGTTGGCTTCAAACTTGTGATCTTCTTTCCTCAGCCTCCTGAGTAGCTGGGATTACAGATGTGTGTGCCACCACATCCATCTTTAATAGTACCTTTAATAATACCTGTAAGTACTATACATCTGTATGGATAACTAAACTGGAACTGCAAAGTTCATTAACAAATTTTTTGACAGATGTTGCCCAATTGCTGACCAAGGAGAATGTATCAATTTTCACATTCACCAACAGCGTATGAGATGGTTCTTTCCCCACACCATAGCACACATTGCATATTATCTAAAATTTTGGATCTCTGACAAGTGAAAAATTAAAGTCATATGACTTCTGAAACTGAGAGTAAGGTTGAACATCTCTACTTATGCTTGTAAGACCCTGGCATTTCTATATTTAAGAATTGCCTCTTCCTGTCCTTTATCCATTTTTCTACTAGGTTGTTAGTCTTTTTCTCCTTGATTTGCAAGAGTGCTTTATGTATGCGAAGGAAATTAGCTCCTATTTGTTAACATGCGTTGCAAACATTTTCCCCAGTTCATTACTTCTTTTGACTTTATACTATGTATGTGCATATATTTGCATTGAAGAAATTCTTATTTTTAAATTTGTATCAAATTTCTTGATATTTTCCTTTTTGAATTCCAAATTTTGTATCATTTCAAGAAAAATCTCAGATAGCTGAAGCACAGATAACATTTAGGGCAGCGAAATTACTCTGCATGATACTATCATGATTGACACATTTGCCCAAACTTACAAAATATACAACACCAAGACTGAACCAAACTATGGACTTTGGGTGATAGTGATGTATCAGTATAGATTGATCAACTGTAACAAATGTACCACTAGGGTGGGGGATGTTTATAATGGGGGAGACTATACATGTGTGGGAGCAGGGAATCTATGGGAAATCTATGTATTTGCTTCTCAATTTTGTTGTGAACTGTTCTAAAATTAAAGTCTATTAAAAAAAAAAAAAAAACTCTTCCCAACTCCAAGACTGTTAAAAGTTCATTACTTTTATAGTATTTTTTCTAGGTAATTTTTTGATCCATCTGGAATTTGTTTTAATATTGAAGAGCAAGGAAGAAATTCAGTTATATTTTTCCAGATGACTTACTACGTACTGATATGAACCATTCCTTTACAAATATTAAATGCAATTTTGGATCTATTACACAAAATGTTTTTAACAACCTTAAATTTCTAAAAACTGCATAACTGGTAGGACACATGGGTCATTCTCTTTGTCAGAATTTTCATGTGATTTTTTTTAAAAATTGAGGAAGCTTTAAATTTATGGATAAACTTAGTGAACTGACAAACCTGAAATGTTGATCAGTTGAGATAGCTAAGAATACATATGTTTTTCATTTACTATAGACTTCTTTTAAGTCCTTCAGCAACATTTTAAAGTTTATATACACACACATCACTTTTACTAAGTTTATTTACTCCTAGGTATTTAATCTTTTTAAGTTGTTAACATAAATAGAATTTAGTTCTTTCATTCTATTTCCTAACTGGTTATTGCTTGTATAGGTCAAAGCTACTGATTTCGTATTAATTTTGTAATAACCCTAATATATTCTTTTTGTCTGATTTCATTGGGTTTTCCAGGCTTATAACCACCTGCAAATAACAGTTTTTTTTATATATATATATATATATATATATATATATATATATTTCTTTTTCTTATCTAATTACAATGGCTAATACTTTTAAAACTTTTTAAAAATGTTTTTCTTTGTAATACCTTTGTTTTATTTATTTATTTATTTATCTTTATGTGGTTCTGAGAATCAAACCCAGGGCCTTGCACGTGCCAGGCAAGCACTTTTAAAACTTTTATTGACCACATTTCCATCAGGCTGCCTCCCGCAGCATATTTTCTAACAATCTTCAGTTGTAGACATCCAAATTAAGCCAAATAAAAAAGTAATATTAAAATAATTATGGATTCTATAGAGGCCTTTGGTCTCAGAGTGCCTAAAGTCAACTTTGGTGCTGAATTTAGTTTAAGGATAATAAACAGCTGACTAAATATTGAAATAGCTCCTTGTGTGTTTGGGGAAATAGTCCTCTTAAAATCTCCCTTCCCTTACATAGGTCTTATTTTAATTAAACTTAATTATTTGATTACTTCTCCAGCTCTGGATCAAAAAACAAAACAAAATAAAACCAACAATATAACCTAGGAGACATCTCAATTCTGGGGACCTATTCTTTCAGAAAGAAGGGTGCTACAACAGGCTAGATAGTTGTAAGGTCTTCCCCAAGTACAAGAATACTCTTAATTTTATGACATGATTTTTTAAAAATGAACACATGGCTTCCCATAGGTCTTCATGACTCATTTATAATTAGGGTAAGTAAAATGTATACATGTTCCTGTCATTGAAAGTACATCCTCTTACCTAAATCTCATTATTCCATCATTTTAAGCCAGAACTTCTAGTTACTATTGTTTTCATTCAAATATTGCTGAATAGTACGCATCAATGAATGTCTAGTGTAGTGGTTCTTAAAATATGGTTCCTAGATAAGCAGCACCTATGAACTTGTTGGAAATACCAATTCTCTATGGCCTCACCCTAGACCTAGAATCAGACATTCTGCAGGTGGCACCCAACAATCTGTTTTAGCAAGTCTTCCACAGCATGGCTGTGATAAGTGGTTATGTATTTATTTCAGTAAGTTCTCATAAGTATAAGTCATGACATTAAATGACATACTGTATCAAGTTGTAAAAAATAGAAACCAGGCTAAGGTAGAGTGCTAGAATGACAGATAAAAGGTTAAATATATACATATAGAAAAATACAATTTGTTGCCACATACTGACATTGTGCCCATTGTACTATCCTTTTTAAAGCTGAAAATACTTTATACCTTTCTGACTAAGGATTTTTAATACATATTCTACAATTTCTAAATCACAAGAAGCATATGGAAAGGATCCCTGAGGAAAATATATTCCACTTTAGGAGATGTTTTCATATGTTACTGAAACAGGTTCAAAGAAAACTTCTTCAACTTCACCTCCCAGGTTCTCTTGGCCTTGCTCTGAACCTTATAACTAGCCCATGAATCTATTTTCATGTCAGACCCATCTGTGGTAAACTGAATAAACTTCCCTTGGATGCTTAGATGATTTTAGGAATGCCTGTCCACTTGCTAGTCCACTGCCCTACTTTTAATTCCACTTGAGGGCTTAGAAAATGCTATTAGAAAAAGATTCTCTTTAGCTCCTCATTTGATGTTTTATACAATAAATCTAAAGAATTTGACTTTGCTCCATAAGTACTGTCACTGAGTGTTCCTTCAGGAAAGCAGAAAATGGGGCTGGAGTAGGCCATTAATTTACTAAGAACAGAGAAGTCTTTTACCTAATCAACTCTTCTTCCCTAGGAACACTCTCAGAAGGCCTTGTATATTAGTTGCCAGCAGAGAGATTTACATTTTACATGCTGGACTTCAAAGTATCATCAAGGAAGGAAAGCCACTTGTAACAGGATGAATTTTATGAATTCTTTGAGGATGAAAGAAAGACTGAGATATTATGCTCACTGGCCACAAACCTGACTAGCATTTATTGAACACACAAAAGTCCTCTGCTTCAAGGTGGTCAAATACCTGAGGCATTTTATATACAAGTATGAAATGATGAAGACTCTCTGCTCTAATGCTACACTTAAAGAGTGTCAACAAAATACTGATGACTCTAGCTGGCAAACTGAGCAGAAAGGACTTTCAACTAGCCCACCTCATATCCAGACTGCTCATACCAGGATCATTATTATGAAAGTGATACTTAAGTGACTTTTAAAGTGAAAACCCTCCAGAGGGTCATATTTTTGACATAGATCTATGAATCACTTTCTTCAGATGAATGCTTACTAAGGGCAAACAACATGCTAGATCTATACTAACACAACTGCAACACTTCGGTTATGGCTCTTTTTATTTGGGAGATTGGTAGTGCAAGAGGATAAGCATGACTTCAGGTGAAGAAAGAGGTCCAAGTATGCATACATAAAGGAGGACAAAATGTTTGAGAATGGGGGAAAGAAACAGCAGAAGGACAAAATGTTTGAGAATGGAGGAAAGAAACACAGGTCAGCATCTTGGACCGCAAAGGCTAGATTCCTATCATTGCACTCTGAGCCCTTATGGCCTAGGACGGTGTCTGATATACTATGGGGGCTGAAAAAATATTCTTTTAACTTTAATCAGATGGAATGAAACTCTCTGATACCAAGAGTATTTCAGATGGCTGAACACTCCAGCTTCCTTCAGGCTAGGCTACCTGGGAGTCCAAAAGCCCTTCTCTGCCTTCCTTCACTGTGCCTCCTTTGCAAGAGACAGATAAAGCAACCCCGTGGCAAAATGGAAAGGGAGAAATCAATTCCAAATTCTCCTCTCATCTTGCTGTTTCAGTGGTTACATCACGTGGGCAAACTCTTCACCATGCAAACCTTGGGTGTGTTCTCATGGGTAATGCAAGTAACACCTAGCCTGTCTCTTTCATGAAAAGATAACTGTGCAAGACCAATGTCTCAAACTGCATGTATGCAAACTGTATCTTCTCTTCCTGCAATATACAATGTGGTGTTTGTGGGTATTTTTTCTTTAAGGGAATGCTTAATAAAACATTTTCATCAGGTTGCTGTGGAGCCACTGCCTAGCAATAGCCAACTTGGGAATTATGATTTGATCCATATTACCTAGAAAATGGAAGACAGTGCACCATATCTATGTTCTTTCACAGGAGACAACTCTATGGTGACATTAATTAAATGTGGAATATAACCAAAAGATATGATTTGTTGGTTAATGAGAGACAAATATCAAGTGAAACTATACTTTTAGGGAGATGATGCCTGAAGATAAAAAAAAAAATCCTCATCACTCTTTTTCTCATGGGTAACAAGGCTTCTGCCAGAAACAACATCTCTCAGAAAATTCAAAGACGTTGTTGCTAGCTAGCCTCTTCTCAGGGCTTCTTAAAGTATATAACTTTGGGAAGTCATGCCATGTCCCAAATTTCTTATCCTGGAATGACTTAGTTTCATTGTATAATGATACAAGAATCCTCTGACCATTAATATTTTCCATTTAATTCTTGTCTGGAAGCTCCAAAATAATCTAGCTCATCATCTACCCTGACCAAGGAATGAAAGTATGAGAACATAACCTTCTACTAAATAACCAAAACGACTCTTCTCATTTGCCCAGCATTATTTAACCTTTTCCCTAACATGGACAACATTAAAAAGAAACACTTCGCTTATGAATTTAGCAAACTAAAAGTAAGCTTGAACTGGAAATGCCACAGAGAACTGCCATTATGTTCGTAATTCAACTTCGTGTTATTCAATGCAACCTAAGGAGCAGCTTTTGTACAGCACAAAATATGAACTACACATTTCTGAAAGGTCATGGGAACACTAGGAGACAAGAAGAAAGTGAATTAGTGAAAAATGAATTCAGTGCAGATTTTTACATTAGAAGTCAAAGTTAATACAGTTTCTTACTAACAAGGTTCCATTGATCTCTCAGAAATGGAAAGCTGTAACATTAAAATAACTTGCTAAATATTTCATATAACTGTTTGGATTTTTCCCTCCACAAAGCAGATAAAAGGTTCTCCTTTCCCCTCTGTGTGTATAATTTGTTTGCCTTAAAAAAAATTTCTTGAAAATGCTTTTTCCTTCTTAATAAAAGCCCTAGTGACTCAACAGCTAAAAAAGTAAAATCTAAGAGAGCTGAAAAAGATTTAGCTTGATATTAAATTGTATTTTTGTTACCATTAAACTATTTTTTCAAATTCACTATAAATGTTGATGTAAATTACTGCTTTACAAAGGGCACGTGTGTATATTTTTTGATAAAATAAAACCTCATACTTTGTAAAGGTTTCATTATTAAAAAATACAAAAAGACATTTCAAATAGAAAACTAGTTTATATTCTCTCTGAAGAATAAACACATTAAATTCAAATCTCAAGTCCAAGGAGACTCAGAAGATAAAACCATGTCCCTATAACTGTTAGGGAGTATGGTACAAATGAGACTAGAACTTTCTAAGTAACTCTAGGTCAAAAGAATATATATTTAAAGATTATTCCTAAATTAAAAGCTTCATAAAACAAAATCAAAAAAGTGTAACACAATCATTCATAGAAAACAGGAAGATATCTCATGTATACTTTAAAACCCACAACACTGAAAAGGGCAAAAATTTTTATGTAGGGCTGGGTACTGGCTCAGCAGTAGAGCACTCGCCTAGCATGTGTGAGGCCCTAGGTTCGATCCTCAGCACCACATAAAAATAAATAAGGATATTGTGTCCACCTACAATTAAAATATAAATATTTTTTTAAAAATTATGTAACATACTAAAATTATCAAGAAGATACTGAATTTTCAAAGGTACACAATGGACTTGAATAAAAAATTATAACTGTCAAAATTATTAAATCACTTGTATAAATTCTTAAGAAATAAAGTCAAAGTTTTACAGACAAATTGATACTATGCAAGAAAGTATGAAGTTGAACATGGTGGTGACACACTTGTAATCCCAGCTATTTGGGAGACTGGGGCAGGAGGATCACAATTTTGAGGCCAATCTCAGCAACTTAGCAAGGCCCTATCTCAAAATAAAAATTAAAAAGGCTGGGGCTATAGTTCAGTGATATACTGCTGGTGAGTACCCCAAAATAAAAAGCTATGGAAAAGGATAAAATTAATTGCTCAGGATATTCGTTTTAGATTTATATTCAAATAATCAGTTTATAATCAATATTAATTTTAAAAATCAGATGGTAAACTTATTTTGTCATTAAAGTAGCGCATTTGGGTAAATCTAGTCTATTTTACTAGTCTATTTTAAAATAATTTAAGAAATAAGAAGTATAAAGATAAAAATCTTAATATGCAGTTTGGTAAAGTTCAAGTCAGTCTTTGAACAACACGTTTATCTATCCAGTAAAGCTTGTGTTAATGCGATGTAAGAGTTTGGCAAATTCAACTTTAATGGAGCATAAAAGTGCTTTTGCTTGAAAGTGAGATCATTTTTAAAAATTCAAAGCATGATCACTTTTTCTTTTTTCGTAGGAACAATCTGATACAAGCAGCAAAGCTTAAATAAACTAGAAACATTTCAAATGATCCATAAAGGATTAATAAGCACTGCAGGAAGTCCTATAGGCTCAGCGTATACATTTTCCATCTTTTCCCCCCCAGGATGGGCATGATATGAAATTCTAAACAGAAGTGAAGTTTCAAAGTCTCTGAACATTAAAGGGCTGTTGTGTCGGGGCGAGAGGTGGTAACTTAAGGTTCTCTAATCTGAAATGGATCAAATCACAATGATATTAGGACAAGACTCATTCAAATCTGCACATACAATTAAAAGGTCTTTTTGCTGATGGTAATAACCAGTGGTCAGTAGCAAAACTAAGGCCAAAGGAGTAATGGTAAGATACAGGCCACTAATATAGCACGAACAAAATGACAGCTATTATTTTGGTAGAGATAATCTATGCTGAAACACAAAACACACACGCACACAATTTCTTTCAATACAATTTTCTTGTCTTCCCACTGACTTCTGTGATTACTACAGAAAGCAGGGTTCTAAACACATTTCTCAATTGAATCCTCAATCAATAATAGTAAAAAATTCAGATGGAAGATATGGGGAAATGCATTATGGCATTAGTAACTGTTTGCAAAATAGGCTGAACTCATCAATATGCACAGAAGTTGATAAGAAGAAACCTCAGATACCTAAAACAGATCATAGTTTTGTCATCTCAGAGCTCAGTCACAATGCCTGTTCTCATCAAATTCAAATTCTTTTAAATCTAGGTTGGGTAATCTTCCTTCTTAAACCTTATAATGATTAATTTTTAATCATTATAAGAATTGAATAAATGTAAACATTCACCCTAATAGACAACATTTTTTTCCTATGAGAAAAAAATGCCAAATTTTCCTTACCTCTGCACTAAGTCTTAAATTGAAGTTAATAAGACCATAGCTTTTTAGTGAGCAATCAAGTTTAATGCTGAAGTAAACACCCAGAGCAAAAGGAAAGTATTTCTTAGTTTTTAGAATATGTATTAGTTTTCAGTAGTTCCTTGACAGAAACATAGGCTATTTATACTACTATAATGAGATTTACTTTCTTAAAATGAAATGTGAATAGTGAGAAGAGTGCTATTTAACAGTACCAAAGAATGTTGGAATCAATACGAAAAAGCTTAAAAACAGACAAAAAACTGTCTCAAGTATATAGTCTTAAGGTTGGCGTACAATTGTCAACCTATCACTTATTAGCCCTTTCTGAAAATGCAGAGGGCCTTTCCCAAGGCTTTGGCTATTTTATCGCTATTTCACATTACCAGTAGCAGATGGGTAAAAAAAAATGAAGTCAAAGCAATTCAGATTTCCCTAGTCATAAATGCAATCATTTATTAAACACTTCTTTGGTTCTTTGAACTTTCCAGTAACTAGACAGACTAGGATGCAAATTGTCACTCTCTAATGTGAAGAAGCTTTTTGAAAAGAGTATATGGGCTTTAAATATGAGGCCCAAATTTAAATCCCAGCTCTACAATGTATTATCCTTCTAATACTGGCTAAGTTTCTTCCTATGAGATTGAGTTTCCTTATCTATAAAAATAGAAAAAATACCACCCATCTTACAGAGTTGCTGTAAGAAGTAAATTATATCATGTATATAAACAATGCTTAGCAAAGGGTTTGACAGCCCCCAAAATATTATTCTTTCTTCTTTTTCCTGCTCTCTAAAGGTGTACAACCTTATAGAAAACAAAACAATTGCCAAGTAAAAGAATATAACTAAAAAGCCTGTACTAAAGAAATTGGGAGAAAAAGTTATTTATGTCAAGTTCTTTAAGGATTCAGAGCCCACCCACCCCAGCAAAGAAACAAAACAAAACAAAAAAACATCAACAGCTTTAATGTTCACAAAAAGCTTCCTAGAAGTGAGATGGACTTGAGTCTTAAAAGGATGAGAATTTAAACAGACAGACATAGCAAGTGGGTAAGGACAATTATGGCAGTCATGAAAAAACAAAAAAAGTTTGAGAAGAGGGATGACTTGACAGTGTTGCATGGGAGAGTCTGTGAGAAAGGCAGGTAGATCATATACTGTCTCAAATGCCAGCATACAGTGTTTCACTATAATTCTACACAGAGTTAACTGAACCACTATAGCATTCGTGAGTGTGTATCAAATATTGTTGTTAGGGCTGGGGTTGTGGCTCAGTGGTAGAGCGCTTGCCTCGCATGTGTGAGGCCCTGGGTTCGGTTCCCAGCACCACATAAAAATAAACAAATAAAGATTTTTAAAAAGTATTGTTATATTCTAGAGTGATATATCAACTAAGGTAGGATACTACCTTCAGAGGTAAGGTCAAAAAATTACCCAAATCAGTTTAGATGCTGTCCAGTGTACTCTAACCCAAAAAGGGCAACTATGATTTAAAGCTTCCAGAAAAACAAAAAGTGAAAGGGAGATATGAATGCTATTTACATATACTTTAAAAAGCATAAGGAAAGGTGAGTGTACTCATATAATGTTTAACACAGGTGTGTTGTAGGAAGTAAGGCCTAAAACAGAGAAGAGAATGTTTAGATTAGCTATGAAGAAAAACTCCCGAATGTGGAAGATGAGAAGATAGCCCAGCAAGAGATTGCTGCAGTACCATTAATGCAAAATATTCAAAAGATTTTCAAAGCACAGTGGCAGCAAGATAGATTTCTCCAGATACAGTGTTTTCGCCTGGGTGACCCGGAGACGACATGTTAGTTCTACAATTTATGACTTTTGGATTAAAGCTGGGAGAGGGGGGTGTCCTTCCAGACATGGAGAGCCCTTAATGATAGCACAGCTACAGAACTGCACAGTGATCAAGAGTTACTGAACTAAGAAAAACCTCAGCAAGTACTCCCTCAATTATTTCGGCCCTTGGGCATTTCGATGGGAAACTACTCATTGATATTATTCTTTTTCCAACATTCATTTTATAGAATATCAAGACAGAGTCAAATGTTGACTTACTATGGTAAATAGAGGGGAAAAAAGCCTGCTTTGATTTCCTTTCCTTTATTACCACCTTGGTTTTGTGTTTTAGAATGTCGACTAGATTTGAAAAGAGGGTGGAGGATGGGGGGGGGCATGCTCTTCCCTTCAATGGAGACAAAAGATAGCAGCTATTTCATTCTGCTATGTGAGTATGTTACCTCCCTTAATTCTCTCACCATCATATTAAACTGTGATTTTCAATAGAGGCCTGAAAAATGTATTACATTTTACCTGTTATTTTAAAGGAATTAGTAAGCAATTATAGGGAAAGGATAAAAGTAGGGCAAAAATGTTTTTGTTTTTTTCAGACCAGCTAAAATTTTCAGAATTTAAAATGACTAGAAAGGCAAAGTGTTAGGTATTCAGAAGGAAAATGTGAATGTTTTCCCAAAGGCATTATTAACAATTAATAATCATTACACTGGTGCCTTGTTTACCTGACCTTGTGTAAATTCAGCAGCCTGGTAATTAGACCCATATTTTGCACATTTGTATATTTCCATGCATAGATTTGACTCATTCATTCATCCATTAAAATTTGCTTGACAGACGTAGATGAATAATCAAGCTACAATTTGTATTTACTGGATTATAGAAAATTGCCCAAACTGTTAAGTTCAAGGAAAGCGCATTCTTGTCTCTCTCTTGTGACTGATGTAAAAGCAATTACACATCACAGGATTGCCCCAAAGCTCTCAGAAGAAGTGGCACCGCTTTTGCAATCTGGGGTCTTTAACAGTATCTTTTTTCTGAATGTACAGATTCTGCTTAAAGATTAACTCTAACATAAGGAGGGAAATATCCCTGTGCATGTAAGTTTATCATTTATCTCATTACACTGACATTTTACAGTAAAAAGTGATATTCCAATCAACCTTCCACATTCAAAATAAACAACAATGTGACCTTATCCTGCAAGGACACGGCAAAGGCAGTGTAAGGTTTGATGAGGAAAAATAAGGCAACTTTTTTGGATAGGTTTATGACAATGTTTTTAAAAACCAAAAAACAACAAGACCCAATCAGACTGATTTCTGATCAACGACACTATAAAATTTCATTATTAATGGATTTTCATGCAAAGGGAGCAGAACATATTTTAGTGTTAACTGATCTCTAAATTTGAACATTCAGTACTATCTAAGCATGCTGTCATGTGGAACTGTATTTTACACTACTGTTATTTATTTTGCTTTTGCAGTCACTAACCGAACCATCGCTAATATACGTTTTCTGGTCCAAGGTACAGTACTTCTTTTACACAGCCCAAGATACAACAATTTTGCTGTCTTAAATCCATCTCTTCAAACTGCTTATTTTGATTGTCTACTTTAGAAGTGATTTCTGACTTTAAAAAAGTGTGTGTGTATATAACCAGCATTATCAGTCTTTTTTCAAGGATAGATAGCATTATCAGCTTTTAAGCTCTTAGATAATGAACCAAATATCATAAAAATATACATAAAGATACAAGTATGCATTTTATATGATGTTTTCTTGGGGAATTTAGCACAATTGTAAAAGAAACAAAGAACACATTTTCACAAACATACTAACATTCACGCAGGTCAAAATTTGACTTGAAGTAGGTTCTTTGGATAGAAAACAATTAATATAAGTGCCTTATTTAGAAGTTCAATAAACAGAAAGTTTCCCCAAACTTCCAAAATACACAATTGATTCATTTTAATGTTACTAAATCCTAATTTTTCTAAACACCCCATCTTTTCTTCCTACAAAGCCAACACCATGATGGACATCAGAAATTAACTTCTTTGATGATGGCCTGAAATCACCCAGGTGAAGCATTAGTTTAGAAAATGAGTTGTTCATACAATCCACAAATCTATAAATACAGAAATAGAAATTCAGATGCTTCTAAGGAGTGTGACTTCATATAAAATGGAGTCTATGGCATTGTAATAGGCATTTCAAAGGTCTCATGTCAAGAAGATATGGTCCTGGAAGTTTAATATGATAAAACAACTTTGATGTTAAAGCCAAACACAAAAGCTATGTGCCTGACTCCTGGTCTCCACAGAAACACAGGGGATGGAGGTGCAGGGATAGCGTCATAGAATTGTGAAAGGGGAGGGACTGCTGACCAAGGAGGCAGAAGCTGTTCAGACAAAGCTTTCCCCAGCATGTGACCTAGATGATTTCTGTTTGGTTTGTTATCTGTTTGGTTAGTTGTCTTTTGCAAGGTTCCAAGTGTTGCAAATTGCACTCCATTCTACCTGTTAGAGAAAAAGGAAAGAAAGTGGCAAAAAGTATAGCTGTTCTATCAACTCTTAGTGCTGGTCTAATAAAGAAAAACGTCATCTAAACTCATGTCCATTCACTTACTCATATTCCTATAGAGTTGCTTCTACTATAAACTTTAGAATGGAAATGAGACACTGCATTACTATTGCCCAAACATATTTAATTCTACATCATATACTCAAGTTATCATTTAAAAATGGGAAATGGTCACTTTGGATGGAGAAGTTCCTTAAAATCAAGGTTGTAAAATTATATAATAAGCCCTTTGATGCTGAACTATCTTCTTCTGCTAGTCCATTAGGTGTACTATAATCACCAGTTACATAGGGAACAGGAAGGGGGTTCTAATTGTCAGGAGAAGATTGGATATGATAAGCTTTACTGAGGCCCCTTCCAGAAGTCTGGATTTCACATTCTCTAATCAGCCACTTTTCTACTTATACTGATTTTCCCTAACACATCACCAGCACCACTGAGCACATGATCAATAAATATAACAACTCTCTGACAGGAGGCAAACACCAACTAGGCCGCATCACTTTTCTTTCTGTTAAGAGTACATATGTGCATGCAACAGTTAGGGAAAGAATATGCAAAAACAGACAAACACACACACACACACACACACACACACACACACACACGGGGCTCCAGGCTTCTCAAAACTTTGCCTGGGTATTTAGTTATCGTGGTAACAGGAAAAATATATGACTACCCAGTTTTAAGGGAAACTATGGGAGGTGTGACTCTGGTGGAGCTTAGGTAGCATGTGCAATACCTTGGGTTTAATCCCCAGCAGAGACAGAGAGGGGGAGAGAGAGAAAATACACCAACAGGAATTTGAAAACCAGCTTCGCTGCTAAGAACCCAATTTTCTAGTTATGCTCTAGGGCATAGGAACTGTGCTATTAAATAAAAGATAAAAATACGTTTGGTTCAAGGAGAAAGCAAGAAATGCAAAGAAATATTTTAGGGTGAAATATGCATTATGATTGTGTAAGCTTAACTTCTTGGAGATTCCTAAAAGTAAGTGAAGTTTAGCTAGCAAGAGAGATTAAAGATGATATTCTAGAAAATACTGTCCACTGCTATGGAGTCATTAACAATAAAAAAAATAAGAACTGGATATTCCATCAAACATAAATACTACACCTAGTGCTTTACTGGAAGTTCCAAAAATTGTTCCCTTAAGCAAGTAAACAAGTCTTATATCTGCCATGTGCTTGGCACTATGCTTTGCTCACATGACATGAAGTTAGATATAAGACTACACAGTGCAGCTCACAGGATGTGAGGAAAACAGCCAGTGAGCTTAGCAGTAGCTTACATCAGAGAGGTATGTTCAAAGGTTCTGGGAGCATAAGGGACAAAATAAGACATTCTGTCTGGAGAGTTGGGTAAGGAAAGTTTTTCAGAGAAAGGAGAATCTCACAAAGTGGGGTATCTTGAGTGGTGGAGTGCTGTTCTAAGACCAAGGAAATACTGGAAGGGAAGTCATAGAGATAGCAAAACACATGAGATCTTTGAGGAATACCAAGCTCTTTGGTGTGCAGGGCAGATCCCTACAGGGGATAGTGAGGATAAAGAAGGTGTGGAGAGGATGGCTCAAGGCCTAATGCAACACTACAGAATCTGAATTTTTAAAAAAATATATTTATTTTATTTTTAGTTATAGTTGGACACAATACCTTTATTTATTTATTTTTATGTGGTGCTGAGGATTGAACCCAGGGCCTCGTAAGCACTAGGCAAGCGCTCTACTGCTGAGCCACAACCCCAGCCCCAGAATCTGAATTTTAATCTGTAAGAAATAAGCAATTACAGGGTAGGTTTTTAAGTGGAAAGAAGATGACATTCTACCCTAATTTGGAAGATAATGCTAGAAATGGTGTGGAAAATGGACTGATATGGGGAAAGTCCAAGTGATGGAGATCAATTATAAAGCTAAGGATGAGATGATTAAGAACTAAGTTAAAGCAGTGGAAATGGAGAAAAACGCAATGTGAGACTAAGAGTAATTCATATAACATCCAGTGTGGGCAATGTGCAGGTTTCTGTTATCCCAGAAACACTAGAGGGTGTTGCTCTGCATACTATACAAGAATATTGTGAGGAACAGATTGGGTAAGAAAATGCTGAGTCTGGTAAAGTGGCCCATATCTGCAATCCCAGCAACTGGGGAGACTGAGGCAGGAGATTACAAAATCAAAACCAGCCTCAACAACTTATCAAGATCTTATCTCCATAAAAATTCTCTCTCTCTTTAAAAAAAATTAAAAAATTCTCTCTCTCTCTGTCTATCCCTCTGTCTTAAAAAAAAAAAAAAAAAAAAAAAAGATCTTATCTCCAAACAACAACAACAAAAATTTAAAGGACTGAGGATGTGGCTCACTAGTTAAGCATTCCTGGGTTCAATCCCAAGTACAAAAAGTTTTAAACAAATAAGAAATTTGGGGGCTGGCGGTGTGGTTCAGTGGTAAAGTGCTCACCTAGCATGTGTGAGGCACTGGGTTCAATCCTTAATAGCACATAAAATAAATAAATAAATAAAATATAGGTATTGTGCCCACCTACAACTAAAAAATATAAATAAATAAATAAACAAACAAATAAATAAATAAAAATTTTAAAAGGGCCAGGGATGTAGCTCAGTGGTAAAGTATCCACATCACTGCAAAAACATAAAAACAAACCAAAGAAACCTATGAAGGTGGCAGTGTACTATGTAACACAGACTGAATGTTAATATAGGGGAATCCTCTCATATTAAAATTATTTTCTCTTGCTTGAAGGCATATTAAATGCTCTTGGTAGATGATATCAGGAAATAAACTACATAGGGAGGACTATCCAATCTGACTACTATAGCCCTGATAGCCCCTATTAATGGTTTGCCCAAAACCAGTTTGCAAGATTTTCAAAGAACCTCGAAAAAAGTCCAAAATATTTCAAAGATGAACAGTCATATATTTTCACTCAAGTTCCTACAAACTGAAAAAGTTGTGGAGCCCCATTTTTCCTTGTGTGGTGTTGGAGATGGAATCCAGGGACCTGCACATGCTAGGCAAGTACATGCTCTACCACTGAGGTATACCCCTAGCTCTTTTTATTTTGAGTCAGGGTGTTACTAAATTGCCCATGCTAGCTTCTAACTAGTTGTGATCCTCCTGTCTCAGCCACCTAAGTAGCTAGGATAACAGGCATTTGCCACTATGCCAAGCCACTGCAAAACCCCATTTTTGTCATCTAATTCCTACAAGGAGCACTGGGAAAGGTAAAATGCAGCCCACGGATTGCCCAATTTTGGCTTTAGGGCCTGGCTCATCAAGTGCTAGGCAAAACTAGACACATCCTGAAGATGGGAAGCTGAAGCTAGATTTTTTAAAAAAAGACTAAGATGAGTCATAGTCAAGTTTGGGATGGTGATGACAGGATTGCAGATCTCAGAAACACTTTAAAAGGCTGAAAAGATCGTAACTCTTCAACATATGCAGGATCAGATAATGTAATGACATCATCACACGGGAGTTCTAGAAAAGATGAAGAGAAGATGACATTTCTATACACAAATACTCCTCACTTAGGTTTATAAATTATATCCACAACAGAGAAGACATAAGGTTGAGCAATCCTAATTATCTGACATTAGTCAAGTGTCAGCAATACATCAGAAGGCTTAATAAGTATGGTAAATTCCTACTAAAAATGTGGAAATACTAAAATGATGCAATGTATTTTATGCTTTCACAAAATTATTTTTGGTCACAAAATAAATCAGTTTGTTGTGGAAATTTACTCCCCTTCTCATTTATAAGTACATAATCAACATGATATAGGTATGAAAGCATACATACTTTTTATTTTCAGTCTCATATGTAACCAAAGGAAATCACTTTTCAAGTAATCAGTGGTTTAATTTGTACTTTTTGAAAGGTTTAGTAATCACAAGGAAGAACTTTTAAAAATATGAATACCCTGTTCCCACCCCCAGAAATTCTAATCTAATGTTCCAGAGAAGGCTAAGTCATCAGATAACTCTTTAGAAACACCTGCCTCAGTGATTCTAATGAACAGCCAATGTGGAGATCTACTCTCTTAGCCTAGTGAACAGATAAGGTTATGATTAAAAAAATGCTGGAGTGAAATGAAATTCTAAGTGTGGCATTTGTAGAATGTTCTACATGTCTTGACATGCTCCTTTTTTTTTTTTTCCCGTGTAAAATTTTAGAATCATAAATATTTGGGATAGTATCAAGATTTCTAGCATGCAAGTACTTACTGCCTAAATAGGACTTGTCTCTGTTATCCTTGTTCATTAGTAAGAGCAATATCACAATTCACTGTTTTGCTTTCTTTTTTAAGCAACGTTTTTGTTTTCATAAAAAGCAATACATGTCTATTGTGAAATATTCAAATAGAGAAAAGCAATGTGGAAAAAATTTAAAATCATCTAAAACTTTCACCACTCAGACAGGATTTGTGCCATGTCAAACATCCTTTTAGAAATTCCTCTAAGCATATATACACATATATTTATGTAAATGTATGAGTTTTGCAAAAATAACATTACACCTATAAGTTGATTTTTTTCTAACACTTGGTAGTATTATGTGGTCAAAACATTTGGGCCAATAAATACCATTTGCAAAATAAATTTTAAGGGCTGCATATTTATAACGCATTTATGTAGGTTATTTTCAACATCTTATGAATTTTCAGTTCTTAAGAACCCTGTAACTCTCAGAACTATAGAAATACCAGACTGAAAAGTTATATAACTGTAATTCTATGTACTAGAGAATACAAGTGGAAATTCAATTTTCAAATGAAACATAACCAAGTTCCTCCCCAAACAATTCCTTAGTTATCAATTTAAGAAAAATGTAAAAAAAAAGTTACATGCTGAAAACTAACATAAACGTTAATGAAAGATATCAAAGAAGACCTAAGTAAATGAAGAGACAGTGTTCACAGACGGGAAGACTTGATATAAAAAAGATGACAATTCTCCCCCAAATGATACAGACTTCATACAATTCCAGTAAAAATCCTAAAGGATGTTTTTATTGATGAAAACAAGATGACTCTAAAAATTATGTGGAAATAGAATAACTAAAACATTTCTGAAAAAAACATGGAGGAGGAAGAGGAATCACATAACACAAGACTTACTAAAACGATACAGTATCAAAACTGTGGTATTGGCACATGGATTGACACAGAGATCAATGGAAAAGAAATAGACTCATACAAGTATGCCTATATGGTTTTTGACAAGGGTAGAAAGCAATTCAATGGAGGAAGGACAGTCTTTTCAATAAGTGTCATTGGATCAACTGAGCATACATAATAGACTAAAGGGAAAAACTGAATCTTGTCCTAAGCCTTATATAAAATCTAACTCAAGATGGATCATAGATCTAGATATAAAATTTGAGTTCTTCAACATGAGACCAAAAGCACAATCCACAAAACAAAGTGATACATTGAACTTGATCAAAATTAAAAAGTTCTGGGCTGGGGTTGTGGCTCAGTGGTACAGCGCTTGCCTAGCGTGTGTGAGGCTCAGCGCCACATAAAAATAAAAATAAATAAAGGTTAAAAAAAAGAATGCTTTAAAAAATTTAAAAGTTCTGCTTTGTGATAGACACTATTAAGAGAGTAAGATAAAAAAGAAATAATGAAAATATTTCTGATAAATAAAACAGTCTCAGATAATCGAGAGCGCGAGAGATAGATATTATAGACTGGGAGAAAATATTTGCAAATCATTTATCCAACAAAGGACCTATAACTAGAATAAATAATTCTCACAGCTCAATAGTAAAAAAAAATCCAAATTAAATGATGGGGTAAAATTTGGTACTCTTCAGTAAAAAAGATATAAGGATGGAAAGTAAGCACATAAAAAATGTTCAATCTCACTAGCCATTAGAAAAATGCAAATTAAAACCACAATGATATACCACTCAACACCTATTCAAATAGCCAAAACAAGTAACACCAAGTGCCAGTGAGGATGCCCAGTAATTAATTGGAACTCTTCACATACTATTAATGGGAAAGAAATGTGGTACCACCATTCTGAAGAATAGTTTAACAATGCCTTAAATAATTAAATATATACTTACCATATGAGGCAGGAATCGTACTCCTTGGTATATTTATTCTACAGAAATGAAAATAAAAACCTCTACACAAAGCATTTATAGCAGCTGAATCCATAATTGCCCCTAAATGGACACAAACCAAATATCCTTCACTGGGTAAATGGGTCAAACAAACTAATATATCCACACAATAGAATAATACTCAGCAATAAAAAGAATGAACTGCGTGAAAAGAAGATAGTCTGAAAGGCTGAATGCTGTATGATTTCATTTATATGATGTTCTCAAAAGGACAAATCTCTAGTGATGAGAAAAGTTCACAGTTGTCAGTAAGAGTGGGAAGAATGGTGAGAGTATAAATGGATAGCAGGAGGGAATTTCTTAGTGTGATAGAACTGTTTTGTACAGTGGTTTTGGTGGTGGGTGCATGAATCTATCTATATACATGCTAGAGTTGGTTAAAGAACAAATTCTGCTACAGACGTGGGTTGATTAAAATGGATGCACATTTGAACATAGTAAAGCTAAATTATCCTCTTAAATGACTTAATACCTAGGTTTAATTTCTAGAAAGCAGGAGTAGTGAATATAATTACTTGAGTGATGGAAAGCTGCTTGTATTATTGGGGTTCTTTGGCTTCATGATCCATTAAAAGGAAATAATGAGTTGAAGATATGACTTGGTTTTCTTTCCCAAATCCACAGAGCTAAATAAAATATCTCATGACTAAACTCCAATGGGAATGTTAGGGTTTTCTCCAGACTTTTTTTAGGGGGATTGTCCTCAGAGTTTCATTTTATATTCAAAGATCAAGTTACATACCCACTCCTTGCCAAGCAAAGAAACACACAGGTGACAAAGTTCCATTCTGCACATCTCTGGGATTGGCAGGCTATTCAGTATGGTGGCAGATTGTAGACAATGTCAGAAAGTATAACATAATTTTGTATACTGTGGCAGTAGTCACATAATTTTATGCATTTGTCAACATTTACAGAAATGGACACCAGATTAAATTCTACTGTGAGTAAAATAAAATTTCAAAATGCAACCAGAACCCCTCACTTAAAACAATAAAATATGCTCATTGTAGAACACTTAAGATGACAGAAATATAAAGACAAAAATTTAAACCACCCATATTCCTACAATCCAAGAAAATCACTAACAACAATGTGGTTTATTATTTTTCTAATTATTTCTTTGGATACATGGTATATGCATGGTATTTTTATCACATAACTGAATCATTCCTTATGCACTAATCTGTTCTTCCCTTTCTCCTCAACATTTTCCTGTGTTTCTGCTCACAAAATATTGTTTCAATTGACTGCTTGTTGTACTATTCCATTGATATATCATAATTTAACAATCACTTACTCTTAGATATTTAAGTTATATCCAACTTTGCACTATTATATGCTATTCATCAATATATTCTTACACATGAATTTTGGGGTACACTTCCTTAGGATAAATTTCTAGGGCTGAAAGAGAAGTTTCTGGGAGTCTACAACTATTTTCAGAATATTACTAGAAATATACTGGCCTTTTTTGCTATATCAACATTTGCATTGATGGTGAAAAAAATCAATGATGCGTAAAATTTCTGGCATACTGGCATCAATCAAGACAGTGGCCCCAAACTGTACTATCAGTGATTATATTCCTCACCACCAGGCACTCACAATAACAAATAACTAAGCCAGTTTTACCTAAGAATGCCCTTAAGGAGAGTAAGATTTTATTAAATTCAACCTCTAAACATATATCTCTGCATTAACACTTGCCGAGATACAGTAGTTGTCTCCAGAAAAAGCACTTGTGCAACTAAGTTGGAAGCTAATTGAACCACTTTGTTCAAAGAACACCATTTTTACCTGAAAGAATAACTGATAGACAAACTATGGTTTGTTATTCAGACCCTGGTGTATGGCATACATTTTCTCAAAAACAAACCAACTAAACCTATCACTTCAAGAAAAATCGACAATATGGTACCAATGATAAAATTCCAGCTTTCTAGAAGTTTTCACTGGAATATTTGCATACACCACAATAAGTGCAACAGTTACCCAATATTTAAAGATTTTTCTGATGAGACTTATAATATGAATGTGATTTTGAAAAAATTGTGTAATAAAATGCGTTAACATTTAGAAAATCTTCCTAAGTCAGTGAACTGATATTTTCTAAATGACTAATGCATACTGTTATATAATCACGCACAGGTAAATAATCTCCTCAAAGTGCAAGACAGACCAATGGATTTTAATGTACCAGGGCACAAAAATATTATAGTTTCAGATTCTGCATTGCAAATAACCTTTAAGAAACCACCTTATTAGAAAATTTGGTGTAATAACTAATAAATGAGTATTGGCAAATGAAGCTACACAGCTATCACAAGTTTCTAGTTAAACAATAGATCATAATAGATGGGATGCAGAAGCAGATATGAGAATCCAGCTATCTTCTAAGCCAGACATGAAAGAGATTTGCAAAAATTTAAAACAATGTCACTGTCCTTATTATATTATTTTGCTTTATATTATCAGTTTTATTGTTACTTACAAATGGGTTAACACTTTGTTCTCAGTTTTAATTTATAATAAAATGTTAATAGTAGTTATACCTCACATGAATGAAACTTTTCAGAATGTTCAGTAATTTAAAAGTATATAGGAGGGCTGGCCTAGCATGTGTGAGGCACTGGGTTCGATCCGCATCACTGCATATAAATCAATCAATCAATCAATAAATAAAAGGTGTTGTGTCCATCTACAACTAAAAAATTATTTTAAAGGGGCTGGGGATGTGGCTCAAGCAGTAGCGCGCTCGCCTGGCATGTGTGCGGCCCGGGTTCGATCCTCAGCACCACATACAAACAAAAAATGTTGTGACCGTGGAAAACTGAAAAATAAATATTAAAAAAATTCTCTCTCTCTCTCAAAAAAAAAAAAAAAAAACCAACAGGTTTGAGAACCACTGTGCCATACTATTACACATACTCATCAGCAAGAGAATCTATTTTGCTGGAAAATCTTAAATAGGTCTCTCAACTCTGAGCTCTCCTTTGATCTTTCTTTGTCAACCAGTTCCTGGAATAACTGATCTTAAATATCACTAGATGGCAAGTTGTGGTTGAGGGAACTTGTATTATTACCTGTAACTTCACCTATGTGGTTTCTAAATCCTTAGTATACATATAGACATAAATCCTGGGCAGTCTTGTTTTTTTCCAGGAACTTTCTGCCAAGATTTTTCAACAGATTTTTGTTTGTGGATGAAGACTGTGACCCTGCCAGGCTGGGATCTTAAGATCTAGACAAACAAATCATCTAGGCCTCCAGCAGCAACAGAGGCTCCTCAAACAGCCAAGGAAAGATGAGTATCTATGCAGCCTGAATAAGGCTTGGGACCTTTCAGGAAATAAGTTGCATGGTATATTCAGATAATCACACACCCTAAGAATCATATGCTGAAGCACAGTAAAAAAACCAAAAACAAATTGGAGGGAATGCCAAGAGTCAAATAAGCTTTAAACCAGGATAAAAAGTTACTCATTGCAGGGCTGGGGTTGTGGCTCAGTGGTAGAGTGCTTGCCTAGCATGTACAGGGTGCCGGGTTTGATCCTCAGAACCACATAAAAATAAAATAAAGGTACTATGTCCAACTACAACTAAAACAAAATATTTTTTTTAAAAAAGTTACACATTGCTTTTCAAAAGCAAACTAAGGTCAACATGCTACAGGTGTTGGTAAGAATATATGGTAAATTTACCCCTGACTTATGCCAAGCACAAAACAGACCAACTCATCATTTGAAAAAGACCAGGTGCTCTAATTTTTATCAGTAGTATTATTTTTTGAAGGCCAGGCATTGAAAATTTCTCTATGGTGCCTTGGAAAGGCAGCTCAATTAATCCACTCCCAAAGAGAAATATTCCATTTAATGCAAGACTAAGCTAGACAGGATCATCTAGAAATTCATATTGGCAACTCTGCAAAGGGCCAATTTCCACACATGAACCATAATGTACACTCTCAGGGCAAACCAAATATGAAAGACAGCCATCGCCTAGGGCACTCTCCTCTCTTCTCTCGTTGACATGTGCAGCAGAGAACTGATAGTTCCGCTTTGCTCCTTGAAGTCAAGAAGGTCAATGGTGTGAAAATCTCACTTCTGAAAGGTTAAATGAAATCTGTTCTGGTTCAATTTCTTACTTTACTACAAGACAGTAGCTCTAGATGACTGGAGTTAGACCCGAAGTTGAGTTTTTCCTAAATACACAAGGTTAGAGAAATCAAACTGAAGAAAGGAATTCTACTGTTTTGGTACAAGGAGTTTTCTGTTTTTACCCACTTGTTTTCAGATATTTGACAACTCCCATAGTATTTTCTCAGCATTTCAAAAAGCCTCCAATTTTCCCTTCAGAGGCAAACTATATCAGGAGTTGCTGAAATCCCAGGTTCAACACATGCACTTCCCTTCGATGGCTGGACCAATACATTGCTGGGTGGTTATAATTAGCCTTCTGAACTCACTCCCCAGCTAGCCTTGTGATTTAGCCTAACTTGTAATGCTAATGCCCAGGGCTCTTGATCCATCCTTTTGTAAGTGACCACAGTTGAAGATAGGGGACAGTTGGTAATCATAACCAGCTGTCTTCACAGATATTATGGGAAGAACTTTAGACAGTTATCCCCAAGTCTGGTCTCAGTCCTGATGCTGCTATATGTGACCTGGGTGAACTGGGAGAGTCACTTGTTATCAACCACCTCTCAGAACATTGTGAATTTAAGACAAATTGCTAAGCACCTATTAGGTTAGACATGATACTGAGTGTCGGGCCTTGAAGGCAGCAAGAAGAAAGTTTCTAGAAGGACACCTCAGAAAGTTGGGGGCAGCAAGGCCCCAGCCCAGGTCTGAATCTTTGGGAGTTGTAAGCACTCAAAGGAACACTGCCAAGCTATGTCTATTCACTTTGTCTCTGACTGGAACAATGAACACATATAACACATTTCTATGCGTTTTCTAAGCATTTTAAGTGTATTATCCCAGACAGTCCTCACTATGACCTTACGGGGCAGATACTTGATAATCATTATTGTGTAGGTTAGGAAAACATGGCTTGGAAAAGCTCAATAACTAGCCCAAGTCACAGAGCTGATAATAAAAAAGATTAAAAAAACAAAACAACACACAAAAAAAACTAGACATGGATTCTGAACTAGGAGTTTGAGTACAAAGCCAGTGGCTATGAAGCTAGCCTGATAATTGATATAAGTGAATGCTAAGCTTTCAGAATGTAGGGAAAGGCAAGGCAAGTGCTATGGCTATAACTGGCCCTACCTCTGATAAAAACTTTAGAAGACTGCATATGCCTAAGCAGGGCATGACATGGGCAAAGGAAAGACTATAGTTTAAGGTCAGATCTTGCTGGTGGCTCTGGGGTCTGACCCCAATAGACACTAATGTCTGGGCTCCTCAGGATTGTGCTCTAGTTCTGAGCCTCCCCGAACAGGGCCCATGCTGTGAGGTTACAATTACATGAAATCAAAGATAAAGAGGTGTTCTGATAAATAGAGAAGGTACAGGTAACTTTTGGTTTTTCTATAGAGGGAAAAAGTCAGTTGGCATATAAAATTATATCTGACCCTATTTATTAGAACTCCTTTATAAAAGCTAATATTATACTATACTTGTATAAAATGAAATACCTGGAATGTTTTAGGGGACTGAATTTGGCCTGTTATGCACTTAAATGTGTACACTTATAAATTTACTTATAATGATATTCTATTCCAACCATCACCAAATCCCTTGTTTCCTAGTTATTCTTTGAGAACATGACATGGCATAGCAGCAAAATGTTATACTCAGCTCAAAATTAGCTTGCTTGACTTATATATCTAAGAAAAATCAACCATTTGCTAATAAAAACATAACAACTCTCCATCAATGGACCCTAGTGTTAGAATACTGGTATGCCTGGTGCTCGTTTATGCTCAGCTTGCCAATCAAATACTGTGAAGCAAAAAGAAATTCTGATTTTCAATGTTCTTTTTGTTTTGGTTTAATAAGATTTGGGATGAGTTCTATGGATTCCTAAGGAAATTACCCTTCTTCAAGCACCATTGGGCAACATGGACTGGGCTACCTGTGAAGTTGAATGGGAGGATGAATATCTAGTGCTTCCTTAAATTGTTAGGGACCAATTTTAATTATGCTGTTAGAGTCTTTAGAAAAAAAAAGAAATTATTTCTTTTTAAATATTCTAAAAAAAATACAAAGGCAAGGAAATAAATAGTAATTCCAATACTGCTTAGAGTTTAAACTATTTTGAACTAATGTACCTGTGACACTACTGCATATTGCAACCTATAACCTAAAAACTATCAGCCCGCATCACCACAGGTAAGAAATGAGAAATTTTGAGGGTTATTGAACACTGAATATTTGTAGCAGAACAGCAGACAGTTACCGAATGCCAGTGCATGGCTCTAAAACTCACAGATCCACCTGCACAATATAGCTCTATTGAAAAGTGAAAAGAAACGGCAACAACTAGCCCTGTTAGTGACCTAACATGGGTCATGAGGGTTACAGCAGGTGACTACTTCCTCTCTATTTATCAGATTTACTTACTAATTTAGTTTTGTGCATCCTAATAAAATTAACAGTCTTCAAGTACTGCTCAGCACCATAGATGGTACATACTTTTTTGTGATGCTAAATGGGTATATTTTTTTTTGTGGAGCAAACATTTTAACCAATATTTCACTCTGTTCTCATGGCCCTTTTGAAAAAAGTCAGCTCTAATTCAATCTCTGGCTTGGGAACATAATGCTTAATGATTGTTATTAATACTCTTG